>NW_025955125.1:0-88292 GCF_022376445.1 Fomitopsis serialis
TCTCTAGTGGGCTCGTTGCTCGCATACAAGGGGTCTCGCAACGTACCCTGGCAGCCTCCCTCACTGGTTCCGTGCCGACGGCGTACCGCTTCACAGCGGGCAGTATCTTGCTGGCCATGATATGTTGCATCTTCGAAAAGTTGCATCAATATTCTGGAACAGATGTGAGCAAACGACGCGTCACATAGCATGAAAGGGATACCGACCTGTAGCTTCATCGTTATGAGCTGCTCGATCTGCTCGATCTGATCGTAGACCGGCGCATTCGCGTCGAGACCTGGGACAACGATATCATTGGGATCCGATGGAGGTTCCCAGCGTTCCGGCAGCGGGTCGATGGGCTTGAGACTCGGAGGCATGGCAAGGGCGGTTTGAGGATGAAAGCAGTTGGGTGGGCAAAAGTCAGCGACGCGACGCGTCTGGGGCACGTGGTTTCTCGTTTCGTGTCGACGCGTCGGTGGCGCCACCGTCCACAGTGTCCCAACGACTCAAAACACTTCATTCTCCTATCGCTTTTGCACTATTATCACTCGTTGCAACTGCTCTCTTCAACACAACAAGGCCAGCCTAAGTGCAGCTGCCGTCCTGCCGTGACCGCATGGTCAAGGGGTGCTCTTCGAAAGCGGCGTGGATGATTTGCACAATTTTCAGTTGGCAGTGGGACTCAGGTTTTCACAAGCTCTTGATGCGGTTGCAAGGCAGACTGCCAACCATATAGGAGAGGTACGCGCAAGGTACGCGTATTTAGCGACTACGCCTTTGCTCTCTCTATGACTGCTTTTTGGAGGGCAGTCCTATGTCAGACTCGGACGCCGCGTGTCCAATTGTACAATTCCTATAGCCCACGGAAGCAAGGATGGTGCCTGAGGCCTTACATGGTGCGTAGCTTGCGTACTGTCCTCTACTTTTGATGTTTGATACCGACACCAGTCGTCTAATAGTGGCGTGGGCTCTGACAGACTGTCCCCGCGCGGCGACCCAACACTCGACGACGGTCGACCTCCGGAACTTGAGGCCTCACATGGGTGAGTATGTGCATCGTGTGCACTACATATTGTTGGAACATACGGTCAGGGACGAGCTCGCAAGCTCGGCCGCGATAGTACCTGGCCGATGATAAGAGGGGGAGGGGGTATATATACCGTTGTTTTTTTGTGTATTTACCTCACGCGATTGCCCTTCGGGCATCGTCCGCGCCCGGGACACTCGCGCCCGTCGACCGTCGTTCCGCTTGTTCTCACACAATCGCGTCAGCCCACCTGGGGGTTTACTACCAGAAGGCTCTGGGGGCAGCTGAAAGCCCGCCGCTCGCTGCGTTGCCGTACCTCGCGCGCATGCTGTCACTCGCCGATGCTCTGCTGGCCGTCGCTGTGCCGCAGACCGTGACTCCCGCCGTCGCCGTCGACCCACCTGCCTAGACGAGGCTGAAGTCGTCTACCCGCCGTTGAACGCCGCACGCGCGCCACTGCCGCCGCACGTCGTACGATCGACCCGCTGAACTGAACCGAACCGCCCGGGACAGGGCCAAAGCTGTCCACCGCTGAACCGCCGAACCGTCGCATTGCCCGCCGCTGAGGGCATCGTCGTCGAACCGTCGTCGAACCGCCGAACCGCCGAACCGCCCGCCGAGGGTACCGAACCGCCTGCCGAGGGCACCGCCGAACCGTCCGTCGAGGACACCGTTGATCGAACTGCCGTTGTCGCTGGAGATGTTGTAGAGTTGCCGGATTTGGACGAGGATCGCGCCGCCGTACGTGTATGCCTTACCTTCGCACCTAAGGGTCGCCCGTCGGAGCTCGCATGAGCATGGACTATCGGCCGGATGTCGGAGTGTTGGAATGGGCGCCGGAGCTGGATGACTGCGAGAAGACGAGGATTTGAGATTGGGGGAGTGCCGGATGTTGAACTGCGGGGAGTGCATACGACGCGCTCGCTTGCTTCGCTCGGGGGAGTGTGTTGGAACATACGGTCAGGGACGAGCTCGCAAGCTCGGCCGCGATAGTACCTGGCCGATGATAAGAGGGGGAGGGGGTATATATACCGTTGTTTTTTTGTGTATTTACCTCACGCGATTGCCCTTCGGGCATCGTCCGCGCCCGGGACACTCGCGCCCGTCGACCGTCGTTCCGCTTGTTCTCACACATATGTCCCTATCCATTGAATGTCGCTGAGAACTCCGAGCCGGGGGGTTGCATGCATCCCCTCTCTCCGCGGATGCACTGTCCCAGTAAGTCTTCGACCGTGCTTTGGCGCTTCACAGGGACTCGCTCAAATTAGCCTAACTTGGACACGAACATCGTGGGCGCTGGTTGGTTCTGAGCTTCCTGACGGGTATCACACGGCGAGATGCGCTCAAGATGACGTCTATTACTGATGCACTCGCGTTCTCCTGAGCGCACTGCGACGCCGAATCTTGTGCGCTACTGCCCGGCTGACCTAAGCCACGCCTTCAGAAGGATACGTACGTAGATCTTTCCGGCCGCGCGATCTGCAGCGAGTGTGCGCGGGAGTTACTCAGTGAGTACACCCAAGTCCCTCCGTCTCATATATGATGCCCCACTGACGAACACAATTGACAATGTAATGGCTTCACATCAGCACTACCGTATCCACCTGCAAAGCTCGAGGCGTGGAACTGCCACCGCGACGGTCCTCCGCGACTCCGAGTCTTCGCTCCTATGTAACCGGACGATTATCCATCATGCCGTATTCTCCGCGATGCGGCAGCGGAGCAGGACGTTTCAATGCATGCTCTCAGCCTTCCGCCGCAACTTTCGGAGCTCACATCAGCCCCGGCAGCTGTCGGGCTTGGCCCAACAGTCCTGGCATGCTGTAGTAGGTACTACAACTACTGTTGTGATTCGGTACGTGCGCTACGTACATGCTTCCTGCCCGCTGACGTAGTTCTTAACGAGTTGACATGTCATCTATGTCGCACGATGCAGCTTGCTCGCTCGATCTGCTTGACTCGAACATGACAGGGTACTGGGAAGCATCCTACCCGGTGAACAGACAATGGACCTGACGCCGGTGTCCTTGGGCGGAAGAAGGGGAAGTTGCATAGCTCCGTCCCATTTCGCCCAATCGCATGACATAATCATTCCGTGCCCCGCGCTTCCTGGCAGTGGCCGAATGAATACGGGCGAGATCTCAGGCACCGGTGACTCGGCGGTGAGTAAGTCCTCGCTCTACCTGCACGAGTCTACGGTACGACGCTGTCAACGCCTGTAGACGGATGACTGCGCCGCTGGCCCGCACAAGGCCCACAGTCTACCGGGAAGCAGGGTCACATTCCCTTCCATATCCGCAATGGTATGGACGGCACTTCGGCTTACCAGGTATATCGTCCGCGATTGGATCGCCGACTGGTTCTGACTTCTCTTGCGTAGGCGAGTGGCCTCACGCAACCCTACCAAGGGGAGATGCTTAGACATATGAGCGCAGCATGTGACGCGGCGCCGACATACACATAGAAGCATGCTGCGAGACGTCGGACATGTGCAGCTAGAGTCTCGAGACACTCCCATACCCAGGGCCAGGGTTTTGTCGGTGCGTCTCCAATCGGTGCCTATCCGCGCAGGCTGATAGCATCGTGCGCGCTGTTAGGATGCCGACTTGTCGCGTTGCCGCCTGGTGATTACGAAACAACCCACTTGGCTACCGCGGGACTCCGGGAGTCTGCCATACAGGGATCGTCCTTCTTGACCGGCGCAATCGCAATCGCCTCCACGCAGAACGCCTCGACCATGTTCATCCATGTTTCCGCCGTGACAAGCGTGTTTGGTGCAGCATCTAGAAGGGCTTTGGGAGATCAGCTGACGAGACATGCGCTAGGAAGAGACGACCTCGAGCCCAGATTACCAATCCGGGGCCCCGAATGAAGCGAACACGGGCGGTGAGCGGACTAAAGGTTCAATGTTCATGCTAGTCTCAAGCTACCCTCTACCAGCGTATATTCGTCAACACCTTTCAACTTCGATGACATGGTATACGCACAGCGAGGACGAACAGCTGAGTAAATCGTGGCTCAGCCACAGGGTTTGAGACGCCGTAGATCATGAGTAACTACAAGACATCGGGCTCATCAAGAGAGTGGGTACTGACGCTAGCACGGATCACTGACCGAGCAATGAGGTTCTCAACGGATCCCCGCAGTCCATATACGTACACCGTGACGATATCACAGACTCCAACGCCACAGACATGGGTGTAAGTTTGCGAGCGATATATAGCAAGTTGTGACTCCGGTTGCGATCGCAAACGGAGGAGAGACAGACTTCTTGAAGGCAGTAGCGACATTGAAAATGAGAAGCCACAGGGGAAAAGAGATTCACAAGATGCAAATATGCCCAAGAGCGGTAGAGACAGCATACGCAAGAGGAAGATGTGTGCCCGTAAACAATTGAGCGACATCGACCCCAACAACGCTGAACCCGCGCCGAATAGATCGGTCCGAGAGCAGTTCAGTGGACAGGCGTTTTCATGGAAGCCGCCGCAGATCCGACATGGCGTAGGCTCTCAACGGTTCTACGCCCACTTCCGGTGAGATAGGAAAGTATGCATGTCTTATGACTGTGGTGCGGTATGATATATGTCGCGCCATTGAGGAGGGGCATGTTTCCTTACCTGAGCTGGGCCCCGATTTCTGCATGGATTAGCGGTCCCATCTAGGCCCGGGAGCTTCAATGTGCGCATTACCGTCCTCGGGAGGCGATATTAGGGTAAGTAACTTGGCATGGCGATTCGACATATATGGACGTTCTCGACGCGACCACAGTATGGTGTTCCTGACGTTCTAGGCGATATTGCTCGCTACACGTCGTCCTTTGCAAATACGTCGACTAGAACACCGACAGGCCATGATGTCCGTGTACATAGACAGTACATACCATATAAGTCCTCGTCCATCCGGTAAGATTCACGTCGCCATTGCGCCGCGATCTCGCTGTGTGGGCTGCATCTAGGTAGATCTTAAAAGGCTGACAGACCGCACCGGAGCTTCGTGTCGTAGGTTTGCGCCGCTGGGAGCTTCGCGGAAGCGAGATCCCGTAAGAAGGGGACATGATATGGACGAGCCAACGACGGCAGGAGTGGCCACATGGGACCCGAGTACAGCGCATACGGTGAGGTGTAAGCGGAACAGAAGCATGCGTGTGCTTAGGGTTTACCTCAGAGGAAGCGCGAGAACAGCGGCGGCTTTGGTATCCTTGTGGCGCGTTCGGAGACTTCCAAGGGAACTCAAAGGCAGCCTGGCCGACGTGCCCCGGTGGACGGACGGTGGACCGCACGAGAAGGCGACGCGGCGCGAACACGGCTGTCTGAAAACGGACAGAGCGCGTTTGCGACGGGGGTTCTGCGTGGAAGCGTCCGCGAGCTAAGCTATCGCGCTGGCGGTGCTTCTCGCGGGGCGCAGGGTTTATCAGATGGCGGCCGGGGGCGGCGGCGGGGGCAGTGAGAGGGCCGTGCGCGATGGGTGCGGTGCTGAGGAGGGACCGGTGGCCGAGGAGAGCAGGTCTGGCGGCGTGTGGGGAAATGATAAGATTGGGAGGCCGCGGGCGTGATCGGTTGCCTAATCGGGAGACTGGCGGACATACTGGGGCGATCTGCCCGCTGTGGCAGCGCCGGCTCCCAGCGAAGCTTCCGCCGTCTCTCATCTGGACGCAGCTGCCCGCCATGCCCATCTCGCCCTGCCGCCCGCGCTGCCCTGCCCGCTAACATATAGCGCGTACCGCCACGCGTCCTGCACCGGCCCGCACAGCTGTACAGCCCTCGAGTCTCTCCTTTGTTGTCCCATCCTCCACGCAGTGTTCTCCGCCACCAGCGCGCTAACTCCAGTGTCCGGATCACTGGGTCCTCCGCACGTCGATACAAATCGTACATTGAGTCCCCCGCACGCCCGTGTCACAGCGGCTTCACCGTGCCTCTCTCGGGTACTCTCCGGAGCTCACTTTCCTTCCCGGCCTTCTCGAAAGGTGCCCATTCCTCGTTCTCACACTACTTTCCCGGTTATGAGCGCCGGCGCTAACTCCCCGTTTTGAAACTGACCAGTTTAGCTATATTCTATCTCCTGCAATTGGCATATCGCGTCCTTGCCTCCTCTCTGTCACTCGCGGCACCGCAGCGCTACTATGGACCGACATCTCGCTCAACTCGCGTCTAGCACTGGCCGCCGTCGGTCACTTTCTGACCCTCTCGCGGTGGCACTCCAGCCCCACCGAACGAGTCTCCCGAACAACGCCAGATCAGGGTGCAGGCAGAAGAGGATGCAAAGAGACGCAGCGACCGCATTGACCGCATGCTCAAGGACTCGCAAAAAGAACAGCAGAGGAAGAAGATCGTCAAGATTCTCCTGCTCGGACAAAGTGAAAGCGGGAAGAGCACCACTCTCAAGCGTGAGTTATTTGGTGCTATGCGGGCATAATGGCAGTCGCGCATCGGCACGCCTAAGTGTCGCGAAGCGACGCGGAACCGTTTCCCTGCACAACATAATATACTCAGAATCAAGATCATTTTTGGGAGGCTGATTACGCCGTCTCAACGTGTACCGTGTCGAGCGTCCTTGGGTGCACTGCTTCAGACTATTCGTCGTGTTGATATCCGGGGCGGATGGTCGCTCCAGAACTCACGATCGGCGTACATCAACTCCTGCTGTACAGTCGCCCGTGACATGGTTTGACGCAGTGCTTTATGACCTGTTCCGAGAGCAGGCTGTTCTCCCGCGACGAGGTCGGAGTGTTATGTGGACCGCTCCGGACATACTACGTATTCCCAAGGACAGTGCCTCCTTGCAAATGATCGCTCTTCATACCCCAATCCGATAACTCTTCCATATACTGCCATGGCCATCCTTGTGTACAGCGTGCTGACCAGCCGCTCTCTCTCGTAGAGTTCATGCTTCTACACGCACCCGCTGCCTTCAATGCAGAGCGGCTAGCATGGCGTTTCGTCATTTATCTCAACCTTGTGCGATCCGTACGCCGGTACGTCTCATCTCACTTGATTCGATTTTTTCTGTGCGTCCTCAGGCTGGACTACAAGGATACTCGAGGCCATCGCACCGGAGCCCGATGGGGAAGACGTTGACGACCTCGAGTCGACTGAAACGCCATTCATCATTATCAGCGGACGGCCCTCCTCAGCTGTCGCAGGCTCGGTTCCCGGCTACGATAGCTATCGCAAACGGCTAGCTCCTCTCCTCGATGTGGAGCAACGCCTCATACAGCTTCTCTCGGACCCCGAGGACAACGACGCACGAGAAGCCACTCACCTCCCTCGAGGTCAGTCGTCCCAGGGATCCTCCTACGCGTCCGCCGGATTTTCCCCATCCTCACCGCCGACATCGCCGCCCCTCAGTGCCAGCCTCAGTGCCAGCCTGCCCTCGCGCCCCGCCCCACGCATCACCATCCCGCAGGGATCACACTCCTCACAGCCGTCGCCCGTCGCCCTCTCTCCTGGGCACGAGGTCGCCATCCCCCGCGGTCGAACTGGAAGAAGGCCCTAGGCGTCGTCAGCAGAAACCAGTCGCCGAAGAGCGCACACACGGGCGAGATTCACGGCTGGTGGGAGGACCCGCACGACCCTGTGCATGTCATGAACCGCTGTGCGCCGACGATGACGGAGCTTTGGCGAGACCCGAAGGTGCGGCAGCGCCTCGCGGAAAGGCGGCTTAGGCTGGAGGAAAGCAGTGGCTTGTGAGTGGCCATCTTTTGTCGTGCTCCGTGGAGGGCGGATGTTGATGGGTCGCGCCTTCTCTTTCTTCCCCGTGCGGTCTCCGTGTGCGTGGGTGCGGACAGCTACCTGAATGAGATTGACCGTGTCACGGCCAAGATGTTCTTCCCGACAGATGGTGCGTTGGCGTCCTGCGGCTGCGGAGTTGTTGAGGAGTTTACGCCGTTGGGATTATAGCGGACGTCCTAAAGGCAAGACTGAAGACAACTGGCGTGATCGAGCATTCCTTCACCCTCCCCAAGAACAGTGAGTTCCGGGGTGGCGTTGAGTGGAAGATCTATGATGTGGGAGGCGCGCGGCCGCAAAGGCACGCGTGGGCTCCGTATTTCGATGACGGTGAGTTGACTCTGTTTGCTACTGCTAAAGCTGTTAATGTGATACTTTCTCCCTCAGTGAACGCGATAATTTTTCTGGCTCCTATCAGTTCGTTTGACCAAGTGCTGGCTGAGGTCAGTGAGATTGCCCAATCACAGCTGTTCGCCGGCCCAACTTCTGGACAACAGGATACCAGGGTGAATCGCCTAGACGATTCCCTTCAGCTATGGCAGGCGGTCGTCTCCAACATCCTCCTTAAGAAAGTCAACATCATTCTTTTTCTCAACAAATGCGACCTGCTGAAGGTATCTATCGGTCGATCATTACAGTAGTTCAGGATCTAACGGCTGTCTCGTCTCATTCTATAGCGGAAGCTAGAGAGCGGCGTGCGATTAAAGCATTACATGACTTCCTATAGGGACCGGCCCAACGACTATGACACGGTCTCAAATTGTAGGTGCTTCATCCAAGCCAGCATCAGATCGATCGTTCTGATCTTCTCTGGATGCAGATTTCAGACTCAAATTTGGGGCGATGCACCATTCATACACACCAAATAAAGCGAGGGAGTGTTTTAGTGCGTACCTATCTACAGACCGATATCGGGGCGCCCCCGCATTGACCGGTCCGTCGATCTCCAGTCCACTTTACATCAGTGACAGATACTAGGAACACCCAGACGATCATTAGCAACGGTAGGTTGGTCAGCGTCTGCGGGTCCACCGTATCACTCACGAGTGCATGGTCAGTGCGAGATATCATACTCACAGGGAATTTGAGGTCGTCGTCTTTGATGTGAATGCGCGGCACATCTGACCGTCTTGTAAGCCGTTCGTCAGGTCAGTCCTTCGTTCCCGTCGTTCTCGTCGTATGCTGATCACCCGCTGATGGTGGCGTCTAGGAAAATCTGTATTGTAGCATACCCCGTAATGTTGTGGCTGCTTGCTTTGGTCTACTCGCTGTGATCTACTTACTTGCTACTCTGCCCCTCGTATTCACTGAAACTGTACTGTGATAGAACGCTAATTTGACTCACAAGCTTGTATCGCTACAATACTATCATTAATGTTGTGAATCCTTACCTCGGTTACTGCAACGACATATGTAAAACCCGGTTAATTATTGCGGTCGACATGAAGCTTACCCTGGGCCGCGCCACCTTGCACGCATCAACTGATCCACTTGAAGCGCCATGCATAGTCGGTAACTGCCGGATCACGACTTTCCTTACATAGCTCCAACGTACTTCAAGTTGGCTCGGTCGTCGCAGTTGGTACGCAAACGTTGTACCTCGCAAAGCTTCGCGACTCAGCCGAAGATTCGTATGCCATCCCACTCGCACGATTCATCCTGGTCTACTCCGAGCTTGACAGAATCGTCGTCCTCGGCCAGTAGTGGCTCTAGATATGGACACTCCGAGTCCCCGGAGTCACAAGCCTTCCGTCAGACGGTCGACGAGATACTCTTTGACACCGCACAAAGCGATCAGGCGTTGTCCGAACAGGCACAAAAACACCTCCAGATTTTCCACAAGCAGACCACCTCATTCCGCGGAGAAGACTACGACATTCCAGCATGGGTCAAGCGCGCGAACGAACGCAGAGAAGACAGCGGCTTCACGATCTCGAAACTTTACTGTGCGATGTATCAGGTCACGGATGATCTCGGGCTAATGCTGGGAAAACGCTATGTTTCCGCTGCGATATGTGCCTGTGCTCGGGGCGCAGACGGCCTTGGGCACGCCACGACCGAGGAGAAGTGGTGTTTACTAGCAAATGCATTGTCTACCCTTGCCTCGACGTGGATGGCATATATGCTGTGGCCTTGTGAGTATGCTCGTTTCGTCCTCCGCATCAGTCATGTGTTAAGCCGCGCTTCTAGTTGTCTGCGGCTCACGCCGTACTACACTGCCGCTCGAGATACCTACGAACCGCACTGAGCAGTCGGATAATGCCACGCCAACCAGAGAGACGACAGCATCTGAGCTACCCGAGGGAGCTCCTAATGCTCGGGAAGATGTGAGAGAGAAGGCTCGTACATGTCGTGACTATGGGATTGTGCGCTTGCAACGGACCTCCGCTGAGTTATGTAGGTCCTCATGCGCGACAACTATACATGCCCTGTCACGGGATTTGTTGACCGTAGCAGCAAAGCCGAACAGAGACAAGGAGAATACCGCGTGGTCTTGAGGATGACTCATATCTCCAGACGGAGTGTTACTTGCATTGACGTGCAGCGAGCCTCTCAGAATCAGGTCTTGTTCTCCATTGGATACATGGTTTCAAGGTCCATACTGATTATTACTGGTTCTAGACACAATCCAAGGCAAATACACTGGACATTCTTCGGCATTATTGTCAACTGGGACAGGACTTCGTCGAGAGACTCGCAGAAATAACTGATGATCCATGCAACACCTTGATGCTTGAAGCTAATGCTCATGATGCATTTGACGACTTTTGTTGGTGTCTCAAGCCTACAGATGTGCTTCTCCCATTAGTTTGTCTGATGCTCTTTGCTGATTGCATTGCTAGGTGAAGAATGTGTATGCAATTCATGAGTTCCAACCAGGAGCATTCTTCCCACTTATCAGGAAGACACACATCACATTTGTTGATCACAGCTACAAGCAGACAGCAGGTCCATCTGCACAGATTCACTCCAAGCAATCACATGCTGCCATGGAGATTCCTCTCCCTAGCTGTGAGCTGCCTTGTCTGCATGCTGCACTTGCAGGAGTTCTCCACCTCAGTGGTGCAGGGACATTACTGTGCTTCCTCAGGGATGAACTAGGAGCTGGAGGACATGCTGTCCAAAGCTTGGATGGCCAAAGCTTCATGAAACAACTGATTGAAGATGAGCTATATGAAGCTGTCTCAGGACTTGAGCATTTCAGGGCATGATTGGTTGGTGAGTGTCTTGTATATGATCCTGAGTAATTGATAGACTAACACAAAATCAGGTAGGACATTGGCAGATACATAGTTACTGCTGTGCAATACATTGGGTAGCTAACTAGTGCATCCAGCCAAGATCCCCAATTGTCAATATAGTAGTGTACATCCTCATTTTTGTACACTCTTTCGACTGCCCATGAGGTTTCAAATGATATCTTATGTCTCAGTCTCTGACAATGCTTCCTGACTCGGACCACAGAGCCGTGTGAGCAATTACTGTCGCCTTCATTGGCAGCATTTCGAGTTAGCACTACTTCCTCGAATCTTTTGAATTCGCACACTGGGAGCATCCTGGAAGGCACGGACCATGTGATCGTGTCTCGTCACGCGAATATCGCAAACTTCGAAGTGCCACGGACAGACTCCCGCCATCCGGGGCGCCGACCGGGACCAGTCCAGAGTCGGGATGCAATCGATCGTTCGCCGCGCCACTGCTGCTCGTCTTCCCCTGCACAAAGCAAGTCACTCGGTTGTCTACAATTTCAATCTCACTGCCGCCCGACGAGCCTCTCCGAACTTCGTCCCAACCCGCAACATGTCCCTGTCCTTCGTTTCGACTCCTGGTCAGTCCGTCTTTACTCGCTCTCACGCGCCATTCTGCTTGCTGATAATGCCTACATTGCAGATGCTCCCCCGGCCGTTGGCCCGTACGCTCAGGCCGTGAAGGCTGGCAACTTGCTCTTCGTCTCTGGCTCCCTCGGCATCGACCCTGCGATCGGGAAGCTGGTATGTTTTATTTTTTTTGCTCTTGTGCCGATTCCATGACTGGATTGACCACTTATACAAGGTGGACGGTGGTCTTGAGGCCCAGACCAAGCAGGCACTCAAGAACTTGAAGACGATCATCGAGGCCGGCGGGGCGACGATCGACAAGGTAGCGAAGACCACGGTATGTGCTAGATGTGGACCACTATGTGGGCGATTGTCGTAGTCATTGATGCCGACGCTACTTTATCGTTAGGTCTTCCTTGCGGACATGAATGATTTCGCTGCCATGAACGCTATCTATGCTGAGTTCTTCGGCGATCACAAGCCCTCGAGGTCGACTGTGCAGGTGGCACGTCTGCCGCTCGATGGGCGCTTTGAGATTGAGTGCATTGTCAGGTATGTCTGGTGTCTGACGAGTTCTTCCTGTTCATTCTGAAGGCTGACAGTGATGCAGCCTCGCCTGAGATGACATCGTCGCGACTGTAGACGACCTGTAGTACACATGCCCCCCGCGTTGTATGCTGTTGTGTAATAGAGCGCAGGATGTATTAAAACGAACGTTTTTACGGCCCATTGAGCTTGATGATTATGCCGTATTCTAACAGAAGCATTGCAACTGTGTATGAGTACATATCGTATATTGGTCGGGGTTAGGGTCAGACACGCGTGTACGCGACGCGCGTTCGGCGCTTGCGACCTTGAGCGCGCTCAGCCCACCGCGTACGCAATCTCTCCTTCCTCTGTTCATCCACGCGTCCAATACCTGAGCTATGTTCTTGACAAGATCCGAGTACGGTATGCTCTGAAGAATACATGATGTGTGCTCCAATGCTCATCGGTACGGTTAGACCGTGGTGTCAACACCTTCTCTCCCGAGGGACGGCTGTTCCAAGGTATGTGCAATCATGCCATATGAAGCGGTACAGGAGCCCATGGTATACCTGCAGTGGAGTATGCAATTGAAGCAATCAAGGTATGTGTACGTTCCATTGTGGTCATTACTTGCTCACTTCGTTTCCGGCATGTAGTTGGGCTCAACCACTGTCGGCGTCAAGACACCCGAGGGCGTCGTGCTTGCGGTAGAAAAGCGCGTACAGTCACCACTTCTTGAGTCTTCCTCCATCGAGAAGATCATGGAGATTGATGCACATCTTGGTTGTGCGATGTCCGGCCTCACAGCCGATGCACGCACAATGATCGACCATGCCCGCGTAACATCCCAGAACCACGCCTTCACGTACGACGAGCGCATAAAGGTGGAGAGTGTGACGCAAGCTGTGTGCGATCTCGCTCTTCGCTTTGGAGAGAGTGTGCACGACGAGGATGCCATGATGAGTCGACCATTCGGTGTTGCCCTCCTCATCGCGGGGATTGATGAATTGGGGCCTCAGCTGTATGCTGCCATTCTTGTGGGATCTTCCGGTCAAGTTACTGATCATACCGCTGGTAGATTCCATACTGACCCGTCGGGTACCTCTGTGCGATACGAGGCAAAAGCCATTGGTTCAGGGTCAGAAGCCGCACAAACTGAACTGCAGGATAAGTGGCATAGCGTGAGTTGTGCTTTTGACATGAGCCAAGTGGAATTACAGCTCAACGTCTGCTTGATTAGCAAATGACCCTGCGGGAAGCTCAGATCCTGACACTTCGGGTGCTGAAACAAGTCATGGAGGAGAAGCTGGACCACCACAACGTTCAACTCGCACAGGTATGTGGCTTGTCCGGAGTATCCTCCTGCTTCTCCATTCATTCGCTCGAGTGGTCGGCTGACACCTTGGACAGGTCACGCCGCAGGCAGGATTCGAAATTCTTGACGAAGTCAGGCTAAAGGAGATTGTCGATGCTATGTAACAACAGGGACTTTACTGTCGCGTTTCTCTGATCTACCAGATTCTCTGCACCAGCGAAGTTCGAAGACTGACTTGCGCCAGCTTAGAAGCTCAGTTAACATGCAAGCTCGACTTCTGAGCACGTGAAGTCGGGGGCGCGCAGCCAGTTGTCTTGTGACGACTTGAGTGACGATTGACGGTGAGAGATTGTTCGACCATCTGCTCTTCTTCCTAGGTAGAACCGAACGTGCCGACGAAGCTTGTCTCTGCCAGATCTCTTGTGACAATTGACCACCTTCGCGTCGTAGGTTCCTCTCACGGAGCCCGGTCTTACTTATCGCTTGGACGCAGACACTTCGTCCAGAGTGGCCAGAAGCAAAGCAAAGTGTTGCTTTTGACTGTCCTCAGCAATACCCGACTGCTCTTGGACAGCACACAGATGGTCCAATATCCTACCTGCTGAACCCGCAAGGCAAGACGATGTCTCTGAGCTCACATGCGAGCGGGAGGAAAATCAGAGCTCCATTGCGTCGGCGTATTGGGCTGACGGTATCTAAGTTTGGCTCCACGCGATTGTCGAGGTCCGTCGAGGAGGCAAAAAACTACCAGGGGCCGAAGCCTTCTTGCTCCCAGAGTGTGCTATTCATTGCGGCGAAGTGCACCTTCACTAAGCATGCCTGTAGGGACGGAACCCCGGTTCCACTGAAGGACAGGTCACTCCACCCAAGTCATGATATATAGTTGCGGGCTCAGATGACGGCCCGTTGACTGTCGAGACGTCGAACCTCGACAGCAGATCGAGAATTCGCAGATAGGCAAGCAAGATGGGTGTGCCTACTAATCACAGGGCGATCCTACTTGCAGGCTTCGTCGCGTTTGGTGCGTACATCTGCGGAAGGACTGGATGGCAACTCATTTCATGAATAGGAGGTGCGGTGTCGACCAGACCCTTCTATATCTTCTCGTTGAACTGTGAGTTTACTCAGCAGCTTCTACTGGAGGTTGCGCTGACGAAGGGGTTCTCGACAGAACGTGAATGAATAGGATTTATCTTCGGCTATGACATGGGTGTCATTTCGGTGCGTTTTCTTTCATTATCTATCTTCGAGAATGCTGAAAGCTGCTGGCACAACTAGGGATGCCTCATCATGCCCGACTTTGCTGCTCGCTTCGGGCAAGTCGCCTCTGATGGCGTCCCATATTTGTCCAGTTCGCGCCAGTCGATCATCACGTCGTTGCTCTCCGTCGGGTACGTTATAACACTCATGATCCTCGATCGAGGTCGTTATGGGCGACCTTCTGACTGATGGCAATTAAATAGGACGATCGTGGGGGCGATCGCACAGGCATTCACAGCTGATCGGTTCGGACGACGGAGCTCCATCATCATATGGTCCGCGATCTTCACCATCGGCACCGTCATTCAGACCGCCACCAACCGTGCCCTCGCCCAAATTGTATTTGGTCGCTTCGTCTCTGGATTGGGCGTGGGAGGCCTGTCTGGTATGCCGCAGAAGTACCGAATGAAGCTGTGGAAGCATTATTGACATGGATATAGCTCTGGTCCCTCTGTATAATGGCGAGACCGCTCCTAAGGCCTTCCGAGGGGCTCTCATCGTCGTCTATCAAGTTCAGATCTTCATGGGGTATGTAGCTCCTTTGCTGTTGTAACAATGTAGAGTGGCTCATGCGATCGCATTCAGCATCTTCATCAGCGATTGTATCGAGCTGGGTACACACAATATTAGTGGCTCCGCGTCGTGGCGCATTCCCATTGGATTGCAGATCCTGTGGGGCCTTATCCTCATATCTGGTATATTCTTCCTCCCTGAGTCACCGTGAGTGCCATTAGGTCTTTCGCTGTCCTAATTTGTCTGAGGCATATTCGCAGACGGCATTTGCTAGGCACCGGAAGAGAAGCCGAGGCTTTGTCTGTGGTTGCTGAGCTGAATGGTCTTCCGGAAGACGACCCAGTTGTCCAAGAAGCGATCGAGGAACTCGAATACGGTATCAGGGCCGAAAACGAAGGCGGGAAGGTGACCTGGGCGGAGTGCTTCTCTAAGAGAAACATGCTCTGGAAGCGAACGATCAATGGCATGATGCTTCAGTTCATTCAGCAGCTGAACGGACAGAACTTCTACTGTGAGCCGTCTTGTCATATCCTGCGCATCTGATACTCAGCCGGCAATTTTTCAGTCTACTACGGCGACACATTCTTCCAGGTATGTGACAGTAGGTCGTCGTCTGGTGGTTGCTCACCGACCATTCCCCCCTCAGAGCGCTGGTACACAGTACGCAATTACTGTCCTGACACACGCAGTCTCTCATTAATGTGGATCTCCAGGTTGTCTCCTTACGTTATCCAGACCATTCTCGGAGCGGTGGCTGTAGCAGGGGTGTTTCCCGCCCTTTACTTCATTGATGCTTGGGGTCGTCGAAAGGTACGCATCAATGCATAGCGTCTTGCTTCGTCTGACACCTAGCATTTCAGTCTCTCCTTGTCGGTGCTTTACTCGAGGCCGTCTGTGCTGTCATTGCTGGCCTCGCAGGACACTTCATGCTCGCGCCTTCGGGCACGCCTCTCAATGAACTCACGCAGCGCAATCGGCAAGGCGGCGACGTACTCATAGCGTTCGCTATCATGCACGTATTTACGTACGGCGCATTCTGGGGACCAACACCTTGGTTCGTTATCTCGGGCTCTGTCATTAGGGTCGTTGGCTGATGTACGTCCCAGGGTGTACTTGGCAGAAAGTTTCCCGTTGCGAGTGAGACCGAAATGTATCGCGTTGGGTAGCGCCGCCAGTGAGTGTCATGCGGAATCAGCCTAGTTTATGGTTGCTGACTCTAACAACAGATTGGGTCTGGAACTTCCTTCTCAGTTTCTGGTCACCGCGCATCGCAGCGCGGATCGGTCCTCTCATCCTGCTGATCTTCTTCGGCATGCTGCTCTTCGGCTGGGTCTACACATATCTATTCATCCCCGAGACGGTTGGTCTCACCCTTGAAGAGGTATGTAGACGGTGTTCTCCTATATGGATGGTTCTGAACCAAGAATGGCTAGGTTGATGAGCTGTACCGATCCGGAGTCAAGCCGTGGAACTCCCGCAAATGGCGTCCTAGCGAGAGGCGCATCCACGACAAGGCTGAGTCTGAATTGGCGGAAGTGATAGAAGTGAGGGAGAAGAAGGATGACACGGACACGTCGAGTCAAGCATAACTGATCACATACGAACATTTGACGGGTAGAACGTAGAGGTGTATATCCCGTCTTGTCGCCACCCACACGCGGAAACATTGCTCACCAGTCCTGGCTATGCGTAGCACGTCGCCTCTCCCACATATGTACTACGTGCGGACCGTACGATTGGAAGCACATTCGACCTTACATCCCCGATGAAAATATTGATCGCCGCGAACGTGTCTTGGAACGTGAGTGAGTGTGATCGGTGGCGTCAGTACCGACGACCGTGATCGGTATAATACCCGGGCCTGGTATCGCGATGGCTCTGCAATTCACCTCTCAGACTCCCACTTGTCCAACCTCGCGCTACTGCAGTGCCGTTCAGAAACATGGCCGCGACTGAACTCTCTGCCTCCGACCTGCAGTCGATACTCGACTTTACCACCAAGCTCGCCCGAACCGCAGGAGACGTGATCCTGCAGGGCTCGCAAGCCATTCGATCCTCAGGCAATGTAGATGAGAAGAAGAACTCGGTTGACCTTGTGACGGAATTCGATGTGAAGGTCGAAGAGCTGGTGAAAAGGGAGCTTGGAAGCAAGTACCCGAGCTTCAAGTTGTACGTCTCATCTTCGTGTGATTGATCTGGGCATCGCCTTAGCCCTAAAGGATCATCCTCTATCGTCCTCTGCGTCAGCGTGGGTTGTAGTAGGCTCATTTTTCGGAATATAACAGTATAGGAGAGGAGTCCTACGCTGCAGGCTCTAGGCCACCTTTGTCGGATGAGCCAACGTTCTGCGTTGATCCCATTGGTAAGTACCAGCAAACATTGCGCGACGTGCCTCGTTGAAGTTCGGACCTGTCATGCTCAGACGGAACGACAAACTTCGTGCACGGGTTTCCGCATGTCTGCATCTCCCTCGGTCTCATTTACAAGAAGACATCCGTCCTCGGTGTCATCTACAACCCGTTCCTAGAGCAATTGTACACCGCCATCAGAGGACAAGGGGCCTACCTGACACAGGGCAGTCGCGCGCCCGCGAAGCTCCCGCTTGCAGTCCCTCGCCCATTACCGTCGCTCTCGCAGGCCCTCATTGGTACGTGCGAATTGCACCTAGACAACTCATCGTCTAAGTATCGCACAATCAGGCATTGAATGGGGCTCGGATCGCTCGAATGATATAATCCGCGCTAAAGGCGACTCCTTCAAGAGGCTTGCGGGGAACCCCAAGGAAGGCGTCGCGGGCGGGCAGATGGCGCATTCACTGCGCTCTCTCGGCAGCGCGGCGCTCAACTTCTCCATGGTTGCCCAAGGCGGCATGGATATCTACTGGTAAAGTTCATCTCATAGGGTAGATTCGATCACACCGTTGACCCAGGCCTTGCAGGGAGGTCGGATGCTGGTGGGTACCAAAGCTTAAGCCCCCTTACGTCCGCTGAGACATTTCCACCCAGGCCCTGGGACATATGTGCTGGATCTGTGATAGCTCAAGAGGCAGGCTGCTTCCTCGCTGGCGCACACGGCACCCCTCTGGACAACGTGGTGTCCGAGGCTTGGCTCAGTGGAAGGAAGCATTTCGTCCTCCGGGCAATCGGTGACACAGAGGTACGTCCTCCCGCTCCCCACAGCCCATGTGCATATCTGAACCTTCGCGCGCTGTATTCATCAGACGGAGAAAGGTGCCGATGCACAGAAGCGACTCGCGAAAGAGTTCTATGAGACTGTTGAGGATGTGGAAGCACATTAAATCTGTAGCTATACCGGAAGATAGGTTGTAAGATAGTCGTCGACCGCAAGAATATCACATCACCGCTAAGCCTGTCTGCTGGATCCACCTTACACCTACCCCGAGCAAATCCTCGACTTATTTTCGTCGCAATGTATGCTGCGGCCTGCCCGGTGCAGGTGCTTGTCCCTCAGATAGCCTGCTACACATGCAATCTACACTCAGCACTGTTCCCTTGGCTTTCACCTACTCTATCCCTTACAAGATGCATGTGTCATTGACAGCCATGGGCATGATGCAAGAGCCCCACGGCAAACCAGCAAAGCAACTAACATTGCAGCGATCTCAGAACAAGGCGTAGTAAACATGACAACAACTCAGCGTCCTGACTAGCCAAATCGAAGTCTCCCTCTCCCCCTTCCATACCCGTTCCCAAGCACGCCACCACGAGAGGCCACCGGTCGTTGCTCGGCTCGCTGTGGGGCCGCAGCTGTCGGTCGGCGGGAGGCCGACGCAAAGTCGATCTTGAGCCGCTTGAAGCTGCCGTCCTGCGCGGCTTGCTGTTCCGAGCGCACCTTTTGGGCTTCGGCTTTGATACGAGAGGATGAGGGGAATCCATTGCCGTAGGGCGGCAAATACGAGGTACATGGCGCGGAATGTGGTTGCATGGTGTGTCACGGTAGTAATGTTGGACCAATTTGCGAGAGCCGCGCCCGATAAGACGAGGAACTTGCATGAACAGCCATCCGACCGACCAGCGGAGAGACTTACCGATGCGCTCCGCGTACCACTCGTCTTGGACGTCCGTCGGGTCCCAGAGCTCCTTCGGGAAGTTCGTCGCGCGCTCGTCGACGTCCACGAACTCGACGAGCCGCGTGTAGAGATGCGGGTTGCGGAACGACCGGTTTGACATCAGGGAGTCGTTGAAGTGTATAGGGTCGCTCAGGTTTCGCTTGAGCGACATGAATTGCGTAAGCTTCGCCTGGTGTCGCATATAAGTACTGTACGACACCGGCAGACCATGCCAGACTCACCTCCAATGCCGGATCGCACGGCGTCGATGGTGGCGGCGGGACGCCCCAGTCCTCCACCCCCGGGATATCCGCCGGGCGCAGGAGCCTCCGTATACGAGCAAGCTCATCGTCGGGCTCTTCCTCATCATACACACTCATGCGCGAAGCAGTATCCGGCAAGTCTCCAGATTCCGAAGGCTCTGCGGCGGAGGACCCTGGGTGGTCGCCCTCGGCGTGGTCGGAGAGTTGGCGGCGGGGGCGAGGTCGCGACTTCACATGTACGGGGCGGCGTATCACGACTTGCGCGCCGCTTGAGGAGGATGCGCGAGGTTGTCCATGTGCTGGCCCGGGACGGACGTTCAGTTCCCCGTGCGCAGACACGGTACATAACGCAGGGGCTCACCGGCTTCTGATTGAGCGTCAGCGCGGGTCTTCGTTGGTTTGTCCTGACCCAGCAGAAAGAAACAGCGAGGGAGGAGGGAAACGGCGGGAAAGCGGGGAGAGAATGGGTGCTCTTACATGAACTCTCTGAGGGTCTGCCGCATAGTCTTCGCGGTCGCTCTGGGAATCTTCGTCGTAGGCGACCAGTCCTACGCAGACCTATGTAGCCAATAAATTGTGTCGTAAGTCGCATACATGCGCACCTTTAAGCATAGCGAACGCGATGGAATAAGTGCCACAGAACGATAGTTGAGGGTAGTTGGAACGACTCTGCGATCATCTTGGCCCGGCGTTCAGGATGAGATTACGTAATCCAGACGCAACGAATATGGCAAGTTCAGTAGATCCATGGCCCCAGGTCTGTTCACGCATTCAAGCCGTTACTCAAGGAGACCACTGCGTCTATTTCATCTTACTCCAGCGCAGGCTGAGTGAAAGATGACTGACTCAATAGCGTGCTATCCAGACTTGATCTCAAGGGGCATGCATGCAAATATGACATGAACATAAGCATGCCGCGACACTGGCAACAAATACACTGGTACAGGACATACAGCTCCATGTCGTCGAACACATCCTACACTATAATACATCGATGGCTTCACAATGCCTGAAAACACGGTGGGTTCGTTTTACAATATTTTGCGCGTCAAGAATGCCTTGACACCGATAATACCACCCATTGCGGCCGCGGTCCAGCCCAAGCCGTTGCTCCATCCGCTGGCGCCGAATACATCGCGTTGACCAACGCAGACCCCCACAACATCATACAGGAGAGTCAACCCGAAAAACGGAGTAGACACAGCTGTCGCGAGGGGGAAGAGCGCGTACGTGAGACCTTGAACCAGCTTGGATGGCGGAGCTATATAGCGCTATACCCGAAGGCCGTTAGACGAGGATGAAGACAGCGAGGAGGGAGTACCCACCGTCATGACGCCACCGTTGTCGAGCAGATCCAGCACTCCTACACCAGCGAACGTCTTAGCGACCAAATGGGTCAGGACCATGAGCCTCGAGCTGCCCGGCGTGATGGGCGGGAGGCGAGCCACAGCAGCGAGTTGAGCGATAGTGTTGATAGTGACCAACACTTGGGAGGCGGTGAACTCCTCGCGCAGCCAGAAGAAGAGCCATCCGGCTGGCGGACAGTGAGAACACGAAGCGATAGGTGCAAGGACACACCTACCGATGCAAAGGTTTCCCAACGCATAGACGGGCGCATACTCCGTAGCCGTCTGGATAGACTCCACTTCTTCGGCGGTGACTCCGTCTGCGCTACCGGAACCAACCTTTTGATAGCCTGAAGGATCGAGAGAGAAGAGTTTGCGGATCCAGGCCAATTGGAGGACTACTTGTCCGGAGAAGAACGCGGCGATGAAATAAGGATTCGGGGAAAAGGCGTAGTGGTACTACAAGATGGTCAGTTACGTGGCTAGCAGCAAAGCGAGTCAGGTCCTACCTGTTCGGCGACGTCTTTCATGTTGGGACTGGTCAACATACCGTAGAGCTGGGTGCCGAAGTTGACGAGAAAGGACCCCACGGTGAGGTATTGAGCTCTGGAGACCTGGTTGCCCATGACTGCGAAGATGCACGGTGTCGATTCCTGGGAGTAGTGGGTGGAAGAAAGGCGTGCGTGTGGCAGGAACATCGTCAGTAGATATATTCGAGGCAACGTCCGGGTTTGGCGACGTCATCACGCTTCGTGACGTCGCAGATGGTGAACGGTCTGGCAGGGGATGCGCTACGGACGACATCCACCTGCCAAACTCAGCCGTGCCACCGGGTGGCGGCACACGCGCACATCCGCCACTCACGCGACGATGTAACTTAACAGGTCAGTGCAATCAAAGCCGGCGTTTCTTGTTGTGCACCGGCAGCCTTATCGAATTTCTGTTTCTCAACGCACGATGTAGCGGCTGAGATAGAAAACAGCTACCTGAACACCAAATGAGGCTGTTAGATCACTGATTAACGCAGCACGCACCTAGAAGGCCATTCCAGTCGAGCATACTCCTTCAGTGCAACGCATACTCCTTCAGTGCAACCCACGCAGAATATCGAACAACGAACGTTATATTCAGTGTCCTTCTGCAGCATCACCATTCGACTCGGCACCCCAGTGTTCCCATTCCTCCAATGCAGCACCGAGGTCTTTCCTGGGAGGTGCATCCACATCGCCCACTTTGACTCCGTACACTCCCTCCACCAGTGCCCTCCTCATGAACGGCAGAAACATCTTCACGTATACCGCTGCCGCGGCCTTGATCACCTCCGTTTCTTTTTGCTCTTCGTCCTCGACCGGCATATATTTTGGCTCGGACGTCCATGGTCGATCCCGTGCAAGAGTCAGGAGTGTGTCCAGTCCACGTGCAAGTGATGTATCCAGAGCATGCAACAGGTCATCGAGCAGCTCTACCGGCGCCAGCAGCCGCAAGCCATTGAGCGCAGTCAGTATTGCGTTCGTGTACGTCGCCAAGGGTGGATACGAGACAAGAATAGGCGGCGGGACGTTTGGAGGTCCGGACGAGAGCGCCTGCAGTTGCGTGTCCGTCGGCAATGGAGGCGACGGAGCAGCGCTTGCTGCGACCAGAAACCTAGAAGGCCTCTTGGACGTCGCCTTGGACCTGTACGAGCTCAAGCTCGTACTCGGCTTCAACGCGTCGCACCATCCGTCCGCGGCCTCCTCCAGCTCGTTCTGGACGCCCATCCGTACAGCATCCACGAAGATGGGAGCGAGCAGCCCCTTGAAGTCCATGCCCACCCGCGCGAACGAGTTTGCGCAGTACGTGAGCTGCGTTAGCAGCGAAGTGAGCAGCGAAGGGTCCTGGATATGCGGGAGCGTCTCGCGCAGGAGCGCCAGGAGCCGTTGGAGATGCAAGCCCGTGAATGTCGTGAGGAGCATATGCAGCTGCGTCGGCGCCGTCCCGGACGTCGACGGGGCGCGCTCGAGGAAGATCGTCGTGTACTGCGTGACGACATCGTAAACGCCCTCCCTCCACAGGTCGACATACCGCTTCAGATACCTTGCGTACGCCTCCTTCTCGCGCTCCCTGTCGCCCTCGACGCCCTTCTTCTCGATCTCGACCGTCTTGAGGAGGCCGTCGAGGTACACGCCGCGGCCGGTGAGGAACGCGAGCGCGAGCTCGGGCTCGTCGAGCACGTCCATCTTGCGGAGGAATCCGACCGCGCGAAAGAGCGCAGGGAGCTTCGCCTGCTCGCTGAGCATGCGCAGGAGCTGCCCGAGCATCGCCTGCACACGCGCGTCGCACTCCGCCTTGACGCTCTGTACGAGCGCGTTGTCCGGGAAGCGCGCTGCGAGCCCCGCCGCGTGCTGCGCGAGCAGGAGCGCCTCGTTGTAGGTGTGGTTCCGCACGCAGGAGTCGAGCAGCGTCGGGAGCGAGAGCACGTCGTGCAGCTTGTCGTGGTGCTCGAGGACGAGCGCGGCTTTGCGCCTGTCCTTTTGGATGGAGCGTGTGTCTTCTGCGAAGGACCGCGCGGAAGACTCCAGAGAAGGGAGGGACGAGAGGAGGACATCAAGAGAGGATGAGAATGCAGAGAGGGAAGACGAGAGGGCAGACGTCGAGGAGTGGATGGAGAGGAAGGTCGGGTAGGATGTGTAGCACAGCGTTGTGAGCGCGTTGGTGAGTTGTGCAGATGAAGACGAAAGCTCAGCAGGCTGGGACGTGAGCTCTGAGAGCGGTAGAGTCGTGAGATGCGATAGATACGCAGATGTATCTGACGAAGACAACACTGCCGAGGGGAGAGTACCCGACGAAGCAAGCAGCTCTGGCAAAGTGGGTATCTCAGTGTCTTCGGGTGTGCTTGCTGCTAACGTGTCTGTCATGGTGCTAGCTGAGTGTGTGATCAATCATAACGAGTATGCAATATTTCGTCCATAGGACGTACTGTACATATAGGGCCTGCCTCACACCCAGGCTGCCAGGCTCAATGGTGGACCGTCTGGACCGTAGCACGCGGTTCTGCTGAAGGATGGTTTATGGGCGCTCATCGACATCGGGCGCCTCGTACTCAGATAAGCGCGCAATTCATTAGAGCCCTCGATTACGATCTGCGGCCTCACACTGGCAGTGGAGTCGCGTACACACCTATGCATTGCCTCTGCAATGGCCTCTTTGTTCGGTGTGCCAGTCAATGCGCTCAGTAGCGACACAAAGGCAACTGGACTGCCAGTCTGCTTTTCTGAAGTAGGCCTCAGGCTCGAGCCAGCATAGTCACGTCGTACAACTTGAATCGCCAGGAACGACCCGCTCGTCTCATCTGGAATGCAGGCTTCTCGGCACATGCTACATCATACATACCAGAAGTTGTGACATCGGATGTGATCACGTCGGTCAGTGAAGGCCAACGCAAGCCGTGCCAGGGCTATTCATACGGACAGGATGCTATCTCAGGAGTCACGATAGCAAGCTCAAACTCTCTACTTATATCAACCGTTCAGTGAGAGCTATCATCTTCCCTTAGCCCCTCCCACCTCAACTATCGTCCGCCGTCGTTACCTTCCTCGATCGTGCACCATCATGACAGACGCAGAAGGCCCGATCCATTAACCCATCCACCCTGATATCCTGAAGAAGCTCGATCCCGAGTTCGCCGCCTTCCACAGCGCGAACGCCCTCCACCAGGTCCCACTCCATCTCCTCCCCTGGGACCCAGCCGTGCGCAAAGGCAACCCCGTCAACGGCGCCTCAGAGCCTCTGCCAGTCGGGAGCATCCAGGACTTCGCTCTGAGCAAGTTCAGCGTGCGCGTATTCACGCCGGAGGGATCTGCGCCTGATGCGGGCTGGCCGGTTCTCATCTACTTCCATGGAGGCAAGACTCTAGCTGGCAAACCTCGAAGATGCTACATCTGCTGACATGGGATGGTGTTCAGGTGGCTGGACTCTGGGTAATATCAACACGGAAAATGCATTCAGCACCAACGTGTGCAAGCGTGAGCTACATCGAAAGTGTATCGTGCACTCTGATACTGATACCCGCCCAAAATTACAGGTGCGGAGGCGGTCGTGGTCTCCGTCGACCATAGACTCGCACCTGAGGATCCGTATCCCGCTGCGGTGGAAGACGCTGTTGAAGCCCTAGAGTGGGTGTACCAGAATGGTAAGGCACAGCTGAGCGTGGATACCACGAAGATAGCCGTCGGCGGTTCGTCCAGGTAGGCCTCTTGTCAAGACAACCTCGAGCGATTTGCTGAACCCAGACAGTGGTGGGAACCTAGCAGCTGTCGTCGCCCTCAAAGCGGTCCAAGCGGAGCCTCCGATCCCGGTCATGTTCCAGCTCCTTGTAGTCCCGGTCACCGATAACACGGCCACGACGTCAGGCGTGCCGTACAAGTCCTGGGCAGAGAACGCGAACACCGTGCAGCTGACTCCAGGCAGGATGTTGTGGTTCCGCGATAACTACCTTCCGAACGAGAAGGACCGCGCTGCATGGGAGAGCTCGCCCATCTTCGCGCCTGAAGAGTTGTTCAAGAAGCTGCCGAAAGCGTGGGTCGCCGTGATGGACCTAGACGTCCTGCGGGACGAGGGCATCGAGTACGCGAATAAGATGAAGGCGGCAGGGGTAGACGTCGAGGTCAAGCTGTACGAGACAGCCCCGCATCCCATATTGGCGATGGATGGTGAGCCTCCTCGCGTAATGTCACCGTGAGCGTGTCTGACAAGCGCTGTTGCATTCACTTAGGGTAAGCACTAGGAACGTATATCATGCAGCATTACTGACCCTTCCACGTAGTGTGTTGGAGATCGGCAGGAGATTCGTGACAGATGCGGTGAACGCGACAGCACAGGCGTTTGGCACCGCTTGACCTCTCGTGCAAGGCCGGATGATCGTTTGTGGGCAACGACACCTCTACTTAGGGGTCAATCAGTGCGAATTGAGGATAGTCAGGTAGCAAGAAATAATGTGATGCATCGTCCTGCGTATGATTGCATGAACCGGATTGTCTCAGCCTGATAGGGTTAAGGGGTTGCATGTGCGCGATCTACAAGAGTGGCACATTGTCAGTACCGTGGCTACATTTCACGGGGGTTCAGGCCCATTGCATCGTTCCTAATCGGTGTGCGTTACTGTGAGTCGTGGAGAAAGAACGGATGCTATCACCGTTCGGAGAAGCTACTCAGAGGCAAGGCTTGCCGCGAACCGAGGCTGTAAAACCGAGTGCGAGCTTAACCGAGGTATGTGGAAGATTGCATCCAGAAAAAGGTGCCCGTGCTCGATGGTCGGTGGTTCTGCACAAAGGGGTCGTTTTGAGAAGTGGAACAAATGATCACATTGGACGAGCATAGGTGATACACCTGCCTCTGATGAGATTACCGGTTTGATGGCCCGCTGAGGGCGAGCCCAGGGCGACGTAATCTGCACAGCATAGATAGACTTTCAGAACGACGAACATAGGCCATAAAAGCAGAAACAGTCGATATACGATCGTATGTCTCGAGAACCTGTATCATAAGAGGGTGATTTAGTACTTCGCATCGGATACCGTAGTCTTGCTCTTGCGTCCGCCGAGTTACATATGGGCCTGCATGATAGCATCTGAGATGAAAGCAGCGGTGATGGGCCTCCCACCGAACCAACGGCCATTGAGGCCCTGGATAGCCTTCTTAGCGGAGTCGATAGCGTCAAACTTGACATAGATCTCGCCCTATATGCCACTGGTCAGTATGCCTGCGCTGTTTATGATGTCGCGATATGCATACCTGAGAGTCTTTCTCGATCTTGATGAAGTCGACGTGGCCATACTTCGACTCGCATTCGCCCTTGACATCCTCGGCGAGATCCTTGTCCCAATCACGTTCGGTCTCCCTTCAGTGCATAACGGAAACAGTCAATCAATTGATCTGCGGAAGAATGCACGACCTTACTCTTCGGGGTCGAACATGTTCCTCAGCAGAACAGAGCGAGATTCCATAGCCTGTGGAATATTAGGCCTCATACTGCAAAGTGCGTCGAAATTAGACATTGCGGTCAAATGAGCTCAACGAACTGACATTGGCTGTGGTAGGGCCGGGGTCTGGTCAGTTCTGGCTAATTTCTGCATCAGCGCCTGTCGCGAAGCTGCGTTCAGATTACCACCTAAAAGTGACCATGATCAGTGGGCATATTCACATTGAAAGATAAAACCATGAGGAGCATTACCGCCTGCTTCATCCAAAGAGTCTTGCTGCGTATACTTCGTTGTACCCTTCTCATGTACTGTATTGACGCGCAACTGGATGGACTGAGGGTTAGAACCTGGCAAGTTTGTATTAACTGGAAACTTACAGTACGGCCGGCCAACTCGAAGCCTTCCATTTGCTCCAAAGCCATTCGGGCATCCTCCACACGTTTGTATCTTTGGTGGGTGTCAACCATCTGGCACTGGCTGTGAAGGACAGTGTACGTACTGGACAAAAGCATAGCCCTTGCTACGGCCTGTCATGGGATCGCGGTGTAGGTCAACGAACTCCAATTCGCCAAAAGGCTCGAAAACCTGCTTGATATCGGACTCGGTAAGGTTGAAGTGGAGCGATCCAACGTATAGCCTATACATCGGCATTAGTAATGGAGGTAGTAGCATGCTTAAAACACTCACTGCATGCCACCATGAGGTGCGCTAACGCCGGGGGGGAGATTCAAATTGCTAGCAAGGTTTGTCAGCTCTGGGCATGGACACAAAAACTATCATCTTACCTATCTCCTGCATGAAGTCTGTTCCTCTCGGCTTCAGTATGCTGTATCTGGATAGGAAGACCCATTACGACAGTGCCACTGAGAGCGATGGCTTTGTCGACATGTTCGACTGCACGAAATTCGACGTATCCGATTCTGTGGAGGTGTCAGCACGTTTGTGCGGTGAAACGAACGCAACTGACCCTTTAGACCGCCTTGAAATCCTATCTGTGACTATGCGGGAGTCCATCACAGTGCCTTCTCCCAGTTTATCCTCGAAGAAGTAACCCAAATCACGGGCCGTGAGTCGTGCGGCAAGCTGAGAGACGAATACCGACCGAGCTTCAGAGTCGTCCTCTCTCGGTTCATCGGGATTCATCATGGGATCCTCGCTAGGCATCGTGTAGATTGGGGACGGTCGCCTGGGGCATGATTCAGTGAATCAGGCTGGAAAAGAGTAACATAACCATAATGCCTACCTTACTGGAGTGATTGCCTTGGGCTCATCCACAGGCATAGACGGGCCTCTGCTCTTGCGACTCGATTCGCGCTCTCTCTCCCTGTCGCGGCGGTAGCGCGGTAGGTCGTCGAATTCGTCACGAGGGTCGCGTGCTCTTGGGCCCCTGTCGCCGTACCTGCGCTCCCGTGAACTGTCCCTTCGACGGCGAGGACTGTCCGTCATGGGTGGTGGAGGCGGGGGAAGACCCGCAGACGCGGGCGGCGCGGGCAACGACGACTCCTCAAGACCCTCGTCGGGTCTCTTCCTTTTGGAACGCTCGTCCCCATCCGTACCATCTTCGCCCTCATCTCGTTTTCTGCGTCTGTCTCTGTACTCTCTTTCATCTCGCTCCTTGTCGCGGTGACTGTGTCGGCTTTCTGCCCTCTCCCTGTCAGAGCGGTGACGCTCCCCGTCACGGTCTCGACGTCTGTCTCTGTCGCGCTCCCTATCATGGTCCCTGTCCCTAGGCCTCTCGTCGCGTTCCTTGTATCTGTCCCGAGAACGGTCTCTGTCGCGTCTTTCGCGGCGGTCGTCGTGGTCATCGCGCCTGTCTCGCCTCTCTTTGTCCCGTGAACGAGAGCGATGAGAACGTCTTGTTCTATGCGTCTCGGTCGAGTGGTTCCGTGACCTGCAAAACTTCGTCTAGCAAGAATTAGCGATTACTGGTTGGATACTTACGACTTCGACCGTCTATCGGGGGATTTCTCCCTATCCACGTCCATTTTTCCGTTCGCAGATGACATACTTCGCAGTAGTGATGGTTAAGGGAATCGGGGCTTTCAGACTTCAGTGTGCAGTCGAAAGCGTCAGACGCTCGGGCCCAGGGCCAAGCTGTGGCCAAGTCACGTCGCGTCACGCCCATGTTGTCACAGCATCCATCACCATCTTCGACGGCGCGGCACTCGGCGACATATACCGTCCGTTCAAGTACGACGGGCAAACAGTACCACTTCTCATCCTATCGTACATTCGACGGTTTCTACGGGTATTCTATATGACATCTATATCTACTTACAAAAGGTTAGCGAGCCTCGCGCGCACTCTCTTCTCTGCCTGCACAAGCTCAGTCTCCTCCGACTTCTTGTACAACTGGTTCAGCGGGTTCTCGTCGCCCTCCTTCTCCAGATCGGCCTCGATCTTGCTGAACTCGCCGCAGAACTTGCCGTTCAAGACCTAGGACGTAATGTCAGCCGATGCGCTATATTGCACGAGACTTCCGCAATACCTGGTTGTGCAGGATATGCTTGAAGTGTTCCCGCATTGACGTGCCATCGAGAGCAAGCGAGCCGCTTAGTTGGCCATATTGCGAGACAGTCGAGTGGTACTTCAACTGCGCGATGAAGCCATCCTCTGCCGCACGCTCGAAGATCTCTGCAGGCTCCTTCGACATCCACCTGTACAAGTGGGGTCAAATACATTTAAAAGGTGCCGAAAATGCAGCTCACATTTCGTAACATAGGGCTTCGTCAGAGCATCCTGCATCCTTAAGGACGCTGAAGGCTTCCCTGTGGGTCGACATAAGCAAGCAGTTATTGCCTCAAGCAATGCTGAAGATACCTGAACAGCATGATGATGTTTGGCCACAGTGCCTGCTCGGCAAAGAGATCCATCGCAGTTTCCTCGTATACCGAGGAAGCGATTGCGCCTGCCCTAGTTGCACCGATGACACGAGACAACGCGAGCGCGACGGCGAGGCCATTGCTAGTGCCGTCTTGTTCGACCGAGACGAAACAAGGGAAGCCCTTGCCCTTGACGTACAAGGTACGCACGGAGGAACCAATCATCCTAATATCGCCATTAACAACTGAACTGAACAGCAGCATGCACGGCTAACCTCGGAGCGACCATGACGACATCCTGTGTGGGCTTGAACTTGAGGAGCTTGAAGAAGACGTTGTAGCCACTGGCGACCACGATGGCCGCAGTGTCCTTCAAGTTAGGTGCGAAGACTTCGTTGAAGACTCGTGGCTGGACTTGGTCGGGGATGAGGATGAAGACAACTACAAGGTGCTGGTCATCGGCTGCTTTCTTTCCGCTGAAAACAAGGATCACGCACTGTCGGCTACCTTAGCGGCCTTCGCAAAGTCATGCTCGACCTTAAAGCCCTTCGACTTCGCGTCCTCTGCGTACGAATCAGGCCTGTTCGCGACGAGAATCTGCTCGTTGGGGATGCCCGAGTCACGCAGGTTCTGGGCTTGTGCTGCGCCCTGGTTGCCGAAGCTGTTGGGCTGCGCGTGAGGAAGGAGATCGCTGGGATGATATCATACGTACCCGAGGAAGACGATTGTCTTCTCCTTCAGGACGTTCAGGTCAGCATCCTGATCGTAGTAACTAAAGATGCACTGCTGTCAGTTCAAGCAGAACAAATAACTTGGACGTCGCTCACATCTTCGCGGACGGCATATTGGATCGTTCCGTTGAGTATCAAGGACCACTTGTATCCGGCACTCTACGGCGCCCGCTCACTTATATATTTGGTTTTTCCTGGCCTCATCGGACATCAGGACCGTCAAGCGGGCACCCGGATGTTGTGCGCAAGCATTCTTTGCGCATATGACACAGTCAGCGTGTCCTCTTGGACATAGCTCAATGTCCCTGTGACAAGGAAGCGGAGCACACGGACCGTGCGCACGACGTCAGTCAACAGACGAAGAATCCCAGCGTCCGGTCTACGCACGGTTCGAATGATGGCGATATCAGATACCGGGCGCACTGGACAGACTACATAGCAGGTGGACCCAAGGACGAGCCAGCCAGACCCCATTGTCATTCATGGCGGGACTTCTCTCAGGCAAGGTAGTGTGCATCACTGGCTCATCTCGCGGTATCGGCCGAGCGTGCGCGGTCGAGTCCGCTAACCAGGGCGCACGGGGCCTTGTCTTGCACTACTTTGGCGACGCGGTGACAGAGGCGGAGATCCGGACGCTGGAGGAGGAGGTGGAGAAGCGCTTTGCGGGCTGCAAGGTTGTCACAACGCCCGGTGACATAGCCGACCCCGCCACTTCGTCCAAGGTATGGGCCCTCACGTGCAGAGAGTCCCCCAGTCGGCATCTCATACATTCAATGGCGATAGATCGTCGAAGTGGGTGTCGCAGCGTTCGGTCGCATAGGTACGCAGAGGCGCAATCAAGCCTCCGGGATCAGGTTCGCTGACAGTCGGCAGATGTACTCGTTAGCAATGTTGGGATATGTCCCTTCGCAGAATTCCTGACGATGCCCCACGCTACCTGGGAACGCACACGAGCGGTAAACCTGGATGGCTCATTCTTCATAACCCAAGGTCGGTGCCGGTACGCTCTGTAGTATTGCTCGGCCTGATAGTCCAATCCACCAATCAGCGATTGCGAACCAAATGAAGTCTCAAACACCTCAGGGTGGATCTATCATTGGCATCTCGTCTATATCCGCACTCGTGGGCGGTGAAATGCAGTGGTATGCGGTGAATCTCGATGATGAAGCGTACCTTTGACGGCAGAATCTCAGCCATTACACGCCAACCAAAGCTGGCATCTTGTCGCTCATGCAGAGTTGTGCGGTGGCCCTAGGCAAGTACAACATCCGCGCCAACGCGATATTGCCTGGAACGATCGCGACGGACATCAACAAGGAAGACCTCTCGGACGACGTGAAACGCGAGGGTATGATTAAACGGACATGTCTAAACCGCCTCGGTCGTGAGTTCGACAATACATAGGAGCTATCAGGCGCTTACTTGCATACGCAGAACCGGACGACATTGCGGGACCCGTTGTCTTCCTTGGTAGTGACCTGGCCAAGTATGTGACAGGGGCGTCGCTACTTGTAGACGGAGGGCTCTTTGTCAATCTGCAGTGATGATGGAAATTTGTTGTTACGATCCAAATATACACTGTGCCTGTCACTCCTTTCCCGGCTCCTACGGCTCCCCGCACATTGAAAGCCTGAGAGCACCGTCAGAACCCCGGAGAAAGCCTCTACAATAACCTCACCTTGAAGGTTTCTTCGCTCGATCGCTTAGGGTCTAGTTCCTCGCTCATCCTTAGATAACTCACGCGCGGACTTCTGCATCTAGTGCTTTGTCCCCAACCACAGCAGGCTTCGCATCGACAAGCACAGTCACCCACCGCGTCCATCCCGGACCCGGGTTCTTCCACGCGTGTATGGTGCCCCGCTGAATCACGATGTCGCCCGGAGTCTCGAATAGCGTCTCACTCCCGTCTTCCATCTCCAGGATGATTTTGCCCTGGACTGCACGACTTCATGTCAGGACCCAATAGTTCAAACCGTTAATACTGAACGCGGACGCACCGAGGATATTGTAGTCGAGCGACGACGTCCTATGCTACAAGCCCAACGTCAGAATGTCCGAGTTCAGCAATTACATCGGCGGAAATGTTACCATTGGCGCTCTCGCACCCGGAGCTAGATCGGTGTACCGCAACATAATTCCGTTACGCACGCACAACCCCAAGTCTCCGTCGGCAGTCCTCGTTATCCCGTCCACGCTGATGCACCGTCAACAAAGCACGTGTCAGGCCTAATGGCACGGAATACGCACTCGCCGTTGTTATCGGCCGTGGGCACCTTGTCCGTGAGCCAGAGCTGGTTGCCGCTCACGCCAGGGAAGCTAGACTCCTGAGGTCAATCACTGCAGATGAGTATCGTGGAAAGGGTCAAACACAAAGAGCACCTTACTTTGCGAGAAACAGTGTCTTCAGAACGGACGATCGCAATGCCCGCATCGTTATGACCTGTCACTACACGACGCACATCTGGCAGAGGAGACCCGTCAGAATTCGACATGGTGGCATCGTCGTACACGAAATTCGGGGAGGGCGGTCAGCCTGTGTTCCCGCTCCGATGCGTCTCAACCCTGTCCGTTGACGATCCGATCACAAACGCTCGCTATCACCGTCAATATCAAACTGCCCCTCGCCACACTCGCGCACGCTTCCGTGATCAGCTTGCAGAACAATCACACGTAGATCACTTGCGATAATACCCTGGGACGAGTCTGGTGACTTATCCTCAACATACCCTGTACGCGCGTAGTGCGCCCCAAGACCGCCGCAGTTACGAAGGGCGGCCCGCCCGACTCCGGCGACACTCCGTACGAGAACGGGGTTCACCACCTGCAGTGGTTCTAGCCCAAGAGACGGTCCGCAAAATGGAGCAACCAAGCAAGTATGAATATCACATGGACTACGTGTAGATGGCCAGACCGTATGAGAGAGAGTTAAGGCGCGGTGTCTGTTGAGGTGGCATCAGCGACGGCGCGAGGGGAGAAGAGAACTCGGAGAACTCACAATAATAATACTCGTCGATCAACGGGACCCAGTCTCTCGTCAGCGCGCTGAAGAGACCGAGCAGCGGCACATTCGCTGTCTTGCTCGCGAACGCCTCCAGCTTGGGCCTGCGACGCAACATCAGCACGGCGTACACACATAAAGCGAAGTGACGTACTTCGTCCATGAATCCCAGATCGAGCCCCGGAGAAGGTACCAGAGCATGTCCCTGTCGCGAAGCGCATACTCCGCCCGTTCCAACTGGGCCGATCGCGACGGCACGCGTCTCAGGTTGCGAGCTAGGAGCTCCATCATGAGTACGACCATGAGTGGGTTTGTGTTTCTCCTCTTGCGCGACAGCATCGTCGCTACAACAGTCGCGTCAGATGAAAACCTCGGCTGTTCATACGTCAATGCTTACCATAGACAAGAGGGCGGAGAATGTAGATGATCTCCGAAAGCCAGGCCTTGGGCGAGACAAGAGGAGCGACGAGTGCTGTTGGTGCCTTGACAGACGATGTAGTCAGAGCCTTAGGCAGAAGGAAGTCTTCCACCGGTTGCGGAGATTGCGTAGGTGGAGATGGCGTCAAGAGAGGATGCAGAGGCAACGGCTCGTGGTTGTTTCTGAGGTGCTCAGGAGTCGCAGGAAGCGATGACGGCGGTGAAGATGGCGCTAGAGTCGGGGATGCTGCTTCGAAATCCAGAGGGATGGCGGAAGGATCAAACTCGCGCTCAGGGATAGGCGGCGAAAGTACGGGCCTCCTGGTGATCCGTAGCAAGACTAGGCGAAGGACCGCTCTACAAGGTGTTGGATGAGGTTGTTTGACCGTGTACGAGAGCACTTACTTGATGACCTCCAGAAGCACGATTCCCCTCCACCTGTTACGTTGCGAGACCTTCCTCCGCAAACCCATCTCGATCAACAGTTCCGTGAAGCGGACCAATTGCAGCACGCGAGCAGCCCACTTGTATAGCGAGTCTTTTTCAGACCATGCACGAGTATATCGCGTGTGCGAAGACGGGGGTATCAAGGCTTTGTATTTGGGATCCGCTTGGACAACCCTCTCCAGGAGCGTGTCATGATACATGCTCATAACATTGAGGGAGGCGGACACTGGGATGCGTACATAACGCAGGCGGGTCAACTCGACAGAAACACGGGTACGAAACTGTACGAACAAGCCTCTGACGCCAACTCTGCATCTCTGAACCTGCCCGGCAGGATCCACGTAATAGACCTCAGGGTAGACTCGAGGGAAGATATGGTGGACACATTCTTGACGAGGAAGGACTCGTAGCGGGCGAAATGGGACGACATCGAAGGGAAAGACAGACCCGGGCGAGAAGGAGACCGCGGGAGGCCGCCTGAGGGAGAGGCAGCAGCCAGAGAGAGCTGGCGTCAGTGCGTGGTGGGTAGCTTGGAGTGCAGCCCACTGGACTCCGCGGTGGGAAGCCTCTCGGCGCCCCCCGATGCCCCGAAAAGGCAATGCTGTAAACACTTGATATCCTCGCGGCTGCAGACACCCCGCTGGCAGACACGCTCCTCGTCTTGCCACCATCCTCGCTGTGCACAGCATCCGCAATGTGGCCCGCCGTGAAAATAACTGGCAGATGGAATGCGTGTTTGAACGGCCACGTAATGGTATGTGCTGTAGACGACCAGATATTTCGCGTGTATCTCGATATCTTCGAGAGTAGTGGTATGTAGCTCTCGAACGAGCCTCGTATCGATAGCCCGCTCAATGTCGGACCCTGCTAGTCACAAGTCTGAACTTCGAGCGGTTGCCTTCCGAACCAGTCGGCCGGGACAAGGGCTGCTTCCGATAGTTGGAGTGCGAGCCCACACAATAAAGATGGACGCGATATGTACACCTCAGTGAGCGTGCCCTGATACGTGATACGTTGAGTGCCTGTGCATGTATCTCTCGTACGGATGGCCACAAAGGATGTTATGGCCTTTTGAGAAGGCTGATCACGATCAGAGAGCTGCCGGAAGAGGAAGGCTGAAGTGTGCCTCAGCGCTGCCCATTTTTCTGCACGTTGCGGTCTTAGCGACCCTCTGCAGGCCACGCCCCTCCATGCTCCCGTCATATCAATGCACCAGAATCTGACAAGACCCGTGCATCGGCTATCTTCCTGTTCCCATCGTAATTTTCCACCTCGCCTCGCCTTCCTTCGACGGTCGCAACCGCTCGCCCTCTACGCTGCCCAGACAGCATGAACACTCCCCGGAGCCCCAGCCAGCCGCTCAACTACTTCCAACAGAGTCCGGTTCGAGGGCAGCTGGAGAGCCCGGATGGGCAGTACGCGAGGAGCGGATGGCGGTATCTGCAATGCACGGACACGCCAAATGAACTCAGGGTACGTACAACTACCACCGTGTCGCGACGACAGCCTTTTGACTGTTCCTAGGTGCTCTTGCCTCCCCGCACAGCACTCATCTACAACCACCTCCTCCGCGCAGAGCTCATCGAGCTCCGTAAGGACCGCGACGCGGCCTGGGACCGCATCCTGCAGATCCGTCACCTCAAAGACCGCATGATCCGCAAATGCCAGCGACTCGCCAAGGAGTCCGCGCCCGCAGGCAAGCCCTCACCGCGCAGCATGTTCTTCACAGTGCACGCGCCGCCCGACTTCCGCCTGAAGGAGATGGAGCGCTGGTTCCGCGAGCAGGGCGCGCATTTCGGGTCGGACGTCGCGCAGGGGCACTCGCGCACACCCTACTGCTGTAACAAGTGCATGCCGCCTGCGCACATGAACCATCAGGGAAGCCTCTCGCGTAGGCCGTCTGCGCAGGCTCACCGACACGCTCCTCCCCCGGATCGGGTGCCTGCGCGTCGCGGCGACTCGGTCACGCACACGACGACGACCCTACTGAACCCATCGCCTCCTCTAACGAACCAGCATCCCAAGCGGCAGCCTCCACAAGGCTACAAATCCCCAGGACGCGTGCCTGCCGTCGTGCGCGACCCTGGGCATGTCTCGCCTCACCGCAAGACCATGGAGCGCAAACGGTCCGCAGGGTCGGACGTCAGCATCGCGACGCGTTCCACCCGCCTGAACGCGAAGTCGCCGGACCCCTTGCCCATTCCGTTCCGCATGCACGACCCAGACGAGGAGGCCGCCTTGGTCGACTCGCCAGGCAGCTCGCAGGACGAGATGCCGTCCACGTCCCCGGAGCCGGAGCCGGAGCCCCTCGAGGCCCCTGCCCTCCCAGCGCTGAACGGCCAGCTGCCCACAATCCTCGAGGCGTCCGAAGGGCAGGCCTCAGTCGCCGGCGAGGATGCCCACCGCGCGATCCCCCGTCGACGCAGCAGCCTCAAGAGAGCGGGCAGCATCAGCAGGCTGAGCATAGCGAGCCAGACCAAGTCCGTCGCGTGGGCCATGGACCGGGATTGGATCGAGCAGATGTCGCAGTACATGAAGACCGCGAACGAGGCTGAGGTGCTCGGTGAGTCGGCGCTCTCTGCCCCGGGGACTGGTGTTCACGGTTCGCTGACGCCGGACTCGTTTCCGCAGGGCACGAGCTCGAGGTGCTGCGGGTGGACTACCACAAGGAGGTAGACGCAATGAAGCGGATGTGCCGCGGCGTCTCGGAGGCGTCCGAGCGGATTCGTCTCGAGATGGAGAAACTGCACAGAGACGAGGAGGCGGTGAGGAGGCAGGAGGACAGGCTGCTCCATACCATCGAGCAGCTGGAACGGAAGGAGACGCAGTTCCGCGACAAAGGCATGTCTTGTTCTAACATTACTGCCCACATGGTTGGCTGATGCGGTTCTCCCCGGCAGTCCTTTCGGTACTCGACGAAACCAAACGCGTCGTCCATCTTTGTGACAAGAAACGCGACGTTCACGAGCTATGATCTTCGTGACATCCTTCGGAAGATCATTATCCATTTGCAGGTGCCATCTGCCTTGTTTTGTTCGCTATCTAGACGCATGACTATACGCAGACTAACGATTTGGAGACACCGCTCCCTGTAGCACTACCCCTCTATTATTCTTTCGGTAAATACCCTTCACGTATATGATATCCTACGGATGTAAATATCCTTCCTCAGTGTTGCTCCTGGATGGATGGGTGAAATGCAAATGATGGGACTCACGACCAATGTCCAAGCGTGTGATGAATGTATGGTGTACAATGCGACCATTGTCCTAATAGTGATAGTATGCAGGAATAAGTTACGACGTGCAGGCAGGCTAGGAATCGCATTGAAATGCCCAGGGGATGCAAAGCGACGTCTGCGGCTACTGGGTCTCGGTCAACACGGGCCCCTGACGCCATCTCCGCCGCTTAGCCCACTTCCACCAGAGACGCACGAAGTTAGCGTAGACGATGAGTACAACGCCTGCGAACGAAACCACGATGCCGAACACGTAGTAACGAGTGCCCGTGAGGTCGTTGGCGGGAATTTGGATGTTCATAGAGAACAGACCTAGTGCGCGGTCGCAGCTGTGAGCTGCGAACCTACGAATGTTAAGAGAAACATACCAATGACAGTCTGGACCAAGACGACGCCCATACTGACGGTCGTGAGCGTAACGAGAGCAGTGTCCGTGCCTGACTGCGCCTTGGAGTGGGAGAGGCGGAGGTGGGATAGGTAGGTAGGTTGTGACGTGCTCAGCACACGCTCGTAGTGGACTAGTGCCTGCTGCAGGGTCAGGATGTGATCTGTGCATCGACATAAGCAATATAGATCAATATCTGCACAAAGGCTACGTACCCTGCACATCACCCATATACACATAGACATCGTGGTCGTGCTCGGTGCCGTTCCCAAGTCCACCTTGACCGACGGTCAGCAATCGCTTTTGCAGCTGCGCGACGACCTCCGACTTGTGCGCCAAGACTCGGGTGAGCGACGTAACGAGTCTCCTCGTCCTTGCCATCCGATGGACAGTAGTCGTGGTCTTCGCCGTCGGCGTATGCTTGAACACAACACGGAAATGGCCGTAGAAGGCCTGCACCGAACGTTTCAATCCCCGAAGGTGGAGACGACAGCTCGTAGGAAATTTGAAATGCGTCTTCCGTTCCACAGCCTTAAAAGTTTCGCGTGGTTTCTCGATGACCGCAAAGCTGGATGTTTCAGGTTTCTCGTTGGTATCATGTGCCACAACCTTCTCAAGGCTCGAAGTGGAGGGTATATCAGCAGGCGCGGGTGGAGGATTGGTCACCGCGGGGTCTGTCGCAACATCTTCATCAGACACCATTAGGCTCTCCATGTTGGCAACCTCCTTTTCGACCCCTTCCAAGAAAGGGAAGAATGAATCCACGATGGAGTCCATTATTCCATGGGCAATCCAATCTTGCAGTATCGTCAGACCCGATGGCCATCGCCGTAGACATCGTATACTTACCTGAAGTCATGTTGACGCTCTGCGAGAGTTTGAGGATTTTCCTCCGAACACGGTCGACATGTTCTGCGATCCGCTAAGCAGCAGTCATACAGGAAGCTAGACAAAACTTGCCTCCGATATCCGAGAAATGGAACTGAGAACGAGTGTTAACACGGCTCACCGGCATGAAGCGATGCTACAACTCACCGAGCAGATGCCTTCACGGAAGACGATCAAGTACACGTTGACTTCACCAACGATGGCTTCCTCCATAGGCGACGCAGACGACGCGGTACCATCCCGAGGGTTTTGCAGTGCACGCAACCGCTCCCTGGTCTTCATGCTTTCGATCGCACGAAAGACAACAAAGTAGTATCCTAGTTTCGGGAAGACCTCCAACTTCTCTCTGGGATCCTGCTGCAAGATATCCTCCAGAGTCAACGGGTGGAGGTGGAGAAGCTATGCAACATTCAGCATGCAGGCACACAACGGTCGCTGAAGATCGAACCTTGCCAATTGCACGCATGTCTTCCCACGTAGGTGAGGTGACATCTAACCACCATGCTTTCTCCGCATCGCCAGGCTCAGTCGCAGCGGATGACGCTTGAGACATTGGTGTCGGTATTGGCATCGCAGTTGCCCGTTTCTTCCCTTTCCTAGCTCTACGCGGAAGGGTGGGCTCTTGGCTTGAGGAGCTCGTCGAGGACGCTATGTCCTCAGGCATCATATAATGGTGGTGGATCGTCGGGGGCGAAGGAACGTGTGACTCTAAGGCGATCGTCTCTGTCCGTGCCCGTCTCGCCCGCTCATTACCCTTGAGGGCTGCGCCGAGCTGAGCAATGATGAGAGGTAGGGAATCCGTATGGATGAAATGCCTGTCCTCAGCGCCGGGAACCAGGCCTTCCCTACCGAGTGAGTCCGGGACCAAAGGAGTCGGTACATACAAGTCGAAGGACCGCGGGACGTATCTCCATTCCTCCCTGGCTCTGATGCGAGCTGCAATTTGGCGTTCCGTTCGTTCGTTATGCGCGTCTGCGATGCTCGGTCTACCCCTGCGCGTGCGAGTGGCGAGGGACCTCGCCATTGTCCTCATAGACTGGGACGACGAGGACGAGGACGATGTAGTTGAGAGCGATGAGGAGGATGCCCACGCACGAGCCCACGTAGCAATAGCATGTTCGACGACCGCTGAAATTGCTCCGAGGCGTCCACCGAACACAGAGGACGCGGAAGAGGAGGACGAAGAGGACGAGCTCTGGGACCTGATAGAAGCTGGCCTGGGAGGTAAAGGAGGCTCTCCACGATAGATATCCTGGTCGTCTGGTTCTTCCAACGAGAGATGGTTCACCGCCTGTGTCTCCGGTACGAGGCCAATGGCTTCGGCGTCTTCGAGAAAGTACGGCGACGATTCATTCGGAGCTACTGTACGGTCAGAGCTGTTGGACTCTGACCGCCCCGATACAGCGTCGACAGTAGCAGGCATCTGGGGCGAGACCGCCCCGCACAGACTTACGGAGCGAGGACCATGAGACGAGGGTGGAGGTTGAGGGACGCTGCAAGCCACCCACTCCCGGCGCGCCGCCGGCTCACCCGCTACCAGATTGGTATCCCGCAATCCCCGTGCGTTCATTGGCTCCTAGGAGCACACGCCGGTATGCAGGCCTCTCGTGTAAGTTACTGCAGTTGGACGTAATTTGCCTACACTGCTTGCTACAGCAAGGCAGCAATAGGCACTCTGGTCCGTCATGTCTACGATGACTGCAGGCAGGTTACCCCGCGTAACGAATTCGCTCGGAATAGTAGGAGGGTATCTAACGGCATTATCCTACCCGCCGTCGCTTTTCACTTCGCTGACCATCGTCTCCATGAACAGCACTAGACCGCTTCCGTGGCATGGGTCCAGAGGAACCTGGGGCGAACGGTCTTCGCTTCTTCTCTTTCTGACTTGCCTTCTTCTGCCTCTTGTCTATCGCTTTCTTCACTGCACCGCGCCCGCCTGACGCAGCGAGAGCCTCGTATTTAGCTCGCAGTAGAAGATCCTTCTTGTCGGCTGGCATGATTTGTCAGTAACAATGGAAGTCAAGTAGTCCCCAGTACGCACAATCCTTCATAAACCATGCCCCCTTTCCTGCCTTTCGCCTTTCGCCTTCTTCTTTGGCCACCTTCTCTAGAGCCTCCTGTTCAATCTTTTCCTGCCGGTCCTTACTGACCATGCTCTCAGCACGCTTGTAGGCGCGCTCCAGCCTTTGGACCTCTTGCTCGCGTTCTTCTCGCAAATGCCTCGGCGAGTTGACCAAAAGCTTGCGCGCGCGCTTCAGATTATCTCTGAGCGTTCGCATCTCTTGAGAATGCATGTCTGCAAGGAACCCATATTGCGAGCGAAAACGCTTGGCCGAGAGTTCTCCTGTCATGGGTAAGAACCGTGGATCTCTGGGGACCTGGCGGAATGTTGATGAAGATCATGCACTACGTGACGAGAGACATACCACTTTCTCTCCTTCGACAGCCAGCTTTTTCCTGGGGACCGGTTTCTTCGAGCTCACTTCTGTCGGACTACAGACTTTGTCAGCGGTACCAAGAGGTCAGAAATACTGATACATACGCATGCTTACTTGACCGTTTGGGGATGTCTTTCTTCGACTTTCGGGGTTCATCCACCTCTCTCGCTTTCCCCTTCACATCGTAGCGCGATGAGACCTGCTCTACGTCGGACACACCGTCTTCTTCATTTGCGTCATCCGCTTCTGGATCTAACGCACTAGAGCGGGCTAGTTCTCTCTGCGCTTTCCGCAGTGTGCCAAACGACAAGGACGCGAGCACTGTAGGGAATAGCTAAGGCTTGCGTTTGCTCGCCCGATGCGAGTGAGACTCACCATCCTCCGCCCCGTGAGTCTATCGAGTGTCATATCTCAGGTGAACGAGTTTCAAGATTTCCAGACAATGTTGTTCACGCACTGACTGTTCCGCTTCTTCCTCAGAAGCACTAGACTCCGGGTCGCTATCCGCCTCACTAGCCTCCTCCAATTCCTCGTCGTCCACCCACTGAGCTACACGTGCCCCATCCAAGTCAATCTCCTCTGGCTCCTCATCCACAACCTCATTGCCTGATCCATCTTCCGATGATGCATCATCTTCACCCTCGTCTTGTTCGAAGAAACCTTCAGAGCCGGACGCGGAGGCAGATGCCTCCGACTCTTCGTCAGATTGCTGAGCCTGTCGTACGGCTTTGGGTGTGCTGCTTCCAGTCGCCAAAGGTGTAACTCGCGATGCACCACGTTCTTGCGCTGCATGCGCGGGAGGGCGTCGGGAAGCGGGGCGAGCTCGTCGAGGCATGCCAAGAAGTTGTGCAGATCGGGCAGGGATCTCAAATGGCGGAAATGAGCGCAGGCAGGTCGATCAATCGCCCCGCCATCTTGCTCCTCCCGATTAAGAAGGTGCTGTGGTACGAACGATTAATGTGAACGTGATTTGGGCTGCGGCAATGTCTCCGAAGAGCTTGATAGTACAAGATCCCGGTCACGCCGGCAGCTGGAGAAGACGACGACATACATAGGATATGATTGCGACAGACGATTCAGGCGATGATGACAAGGAGGCCTAGCAGAGCTGGTATCAAACCGCATGACTGGACGTTGTGAAGTCTACAATATTTATTCCATAATTATACCCGGGCATACAGTCATACACTATCCCTAGAATTTTAAAACTGTCTTGGATGACCTCCAACGCCGAAGGACACTACAGCCGAAGCGTGCGAGAAGGAACCCGATCCGTAAATAGGTGGGCCTAATAATTCGCAAGACTACGGGCTTCCTCCGCCTGTCTATGCGAGCCAATGCCGGAATAAACGGCGATTGTGCGAACGGAATCTTGTCGAGCTTCCTGTTGGGCCCTCTGCACTGCGGACGCTGATTCAGGGTGCGCAATTTGCCAGCGACACGGCTGGTAATCTGCCTGTAGCTGAGACTCGGCTCCCTGCGCAGAACCTGGAAAAGCTCCAGTGTGAAGGCCCCGCGATGCTCGCCACTATCATCTACCACCTCATAGGCGCTCTCGTTTTGACCACACGCAGCCAGCATGGTGTAAGGCCCGTGGTGAGAGCTAGCGTCGGGTTGGAAAGTTGCCCTGATAGGCGTCAGGTTCGCTCGGCGAGGTACAACTGGGATGCCGCAGCGGATGTCTAAGTCGAGATCCAGAGAAAGCGGCGTGGAACAGGTAGGCAGTGCCGAGCGGGCGGTCACAGTATCCCCACGAAGGATCTGAGACATGCCGCCGGAGTGACATGAATCAAGGATTACTGTCTGATGAGGACTACGATAAGTGTGAGCTTGCCGTGGGCAAAGATCTAAGTACTCACGATGTCACACCCTCTCACGTGCTCTAATCGACTCAGCAGCGCATGCAAGGTCGGCTGGGGGATCCCGCGCACTATTCCGCCTTTGCCAGAGAGTGCCCCTTCATTGTAATGGGCATATTGTCTCTGCGATGTTGCCCACGCAACCCCATTGCGGACTCACTTGGGCATAGGAACCATGCCCAGCAAAGTATATAACCACGGCGTTCTTCTTGGTAATGCGAGGGTTGTTGATAAGTTTTTGATCGAGGGACGCGAGAATCGCAGAATGAGTCGCCTCCTCGTCCCGCAGATTGACAATATGGGGCGAGGGTACACCGAGATCATCGCGCAAGTATTTGACAACGTCGTCCGTATCGTTGCCGCATCCACGTAAGGGTGGGATCCGCAAATCCTCGTATTTGCCTATGCCGATAACAACAGCATGTACGTCTTTTCCGTCCATCCTCGGCCGAGAGGTTTCCACTTGCAGCCTTGGACGGACAGGTGACTTCTGGGTGCTGCTGATACTTTGTCCAAAACGTCAGCCATGTCTTGCATATGACGATTCGTAAACAATACTTACGTATCACTATCAATACCGGTTCCCGGGGAAGAGGGATGGACATAAGCGTGGCGGGCTACGGGTAGCACGGCAGGAGGATCGCAAGACTTCGAGAATCTCGGATGCGCACAACTGTTCATGACGTGCGTGTGCAAGTAAGGGGACGGACTGATGAACACTTGAAAGATACCTACGAGCAAAGAGGCCCCTTCGCCACTCCTTATAGCGGCGCTGCTCATACCTCTTGAGAAGCTACGAGTGTCGGTGGACTGACGCGACTCTATCCAATGAGGAGTGCTCTATCCACCGACTACATCTGAGCGTGTTGCCCGCGCGCGGATGGTCAACATCCCAACGCCATGGCCAGTGCTGCGCGTCGGCTGTACGTGAGTTGATGGGCACATCAGTGAGGGTGGAATGGAGGGACAATGCAGGTGTAGTGGTACAATTAACGACATGCATGCGACTGCGACACCACCATACCAGTGCACCGCGGGCGAATTATACTGTGTTTGAAAATGAGGTCAACTCTAGGTATTGACGAATTGTAACAGACTCACAGAAGCTGAGGCCTGAGGCCTGAGGCACAGTGAAAATCGGACCTGCCCGAACTAAGCCAGGGCCTGCCCGGAGCAGGCCTTGACAGCCATTTGACGTGTTCCACCTGCTCCGAGCTGCCCCCACCTGCCGCATTGGTTCTATCGGCGTCTCTCAATGGCGTTTTGTAACTTTAGACACTTTCTTAGCTCGCTTACGCGCTATGGCCGTCCGCCTTAGTGCTTTAATGCCACCCCGCATCTCGTTAACATGAACGCCTCGATCGTAAGCCGTACGCGTAAGTCTCTTTAGCTTCGCTAACACTCTTCACTTGTGCGTTAACGCGTCCACGTTAGCCTTCCGCGCTCCGCCCAGTTCCTTGAGCCATCCACCTCCCGACCCCGTGACTTGCACGCCCGACCTCCGATGACGCCATGCAGACGCGAGAGACTCCAAGTCTTTCCGACTGCAGACGGCCTTCGCTTTACACCGCCACGTCGACATCCGCCGACATCTTATTCCACGACGTGCACAGGCACGCACTCCCTTCTGACTTTATGAATCACTCTATTCGTATCAAACGTGCGCAGGGCGGGCGGGCGGTTGGGCTGCAGGCGGCCAGGAGTGTGTGAGTGAGTAGTACATTACACAGAGTGTCGCGCCAGCTCTCCTTTGTTTTCAGACATAGGATCGTGACCCGCGACGGGGTGGATGGGCTATAGTGCCGCAGCTGATACATGTGCCGCACGGGCGAGCGAGGGTGAGCCTGAGGGTGAGTCTGGGTTGTGCGAACGGCGACTTCGCGTAGCCGTTTGTGGGGTACAATGCCTTCCTGCACTAATCAGCTATCTGTTGACCCTGGGGTTGGCGTGCAGATCTAGTCCGAGTCGAATATGTCGAACGTCGCCGCCAAACTACTGGCGGAGCCTGGCGCTCGACCCGTTGTCACCGCTGCATGATGCTCTCGAGTACGCTGTTCTAGGTCTGGCGATGCGAACAGACGCTGCGGGACTCCGGCGCAATCCCGCACGCCCGGTGTCCGCCAAATGCGCCCTCGTACGGGTATTGCCAAAAGAGGCAACCCCGCGAGCGTCCAAACTCGCAGGGAATCTGAGGCATGCCCCCCTCCATCCGCCAGGTCGACTCGCGAACGGCCTCAGGCACAGCAACACGGCGCACACGCGCGCGGCGAGCACCCACGGCAAAGGCCCCGCACGCAAACCTAGCCGACGAAGACACCGCGGGCCTGGGCGCAGCGACGAACTCACGACAGGTGTGGACGACGAATACACGGCAAGCGTGAACGACGAGCGGACGGCGGGGACGAATGAACGGCTGGCGGGGATGGGCGAGGGCGAGGTCGAGGGCGAGGTCGAGGGCCAGAGCCAGGTGAGTCCAGCCACACGCGAAAGGGCTCGCTAACAGCGAGCACAGGACGCGGTGACGTGCAGCGCGACGCGCACGACGACGGCGAGCACGCAGGGCCAATGCCCTGCGTGTAGGCACGGCCGACGAACAAGCGGCGCGCGGACGGGCCGACGCACAGGGCGACCGCGAGCATGCAGGGCCAATGCCCAGCATGCAAGCACGGCCGATGAACGGATCGCGCGGGGATCAGCAAAAGACGGAAGACAGCGACGTGGACAGGGCCGAGGCGTGCGCAACACACGCCAACTGCGAGCGCGGAGGACGAATGTCCAGTGCACAGACGCGGTCGACGAACGCGCACACAGGTAAGCGGAAGGGAGGCCGAGGAGGCACACAATCGGGTGGGCGGGCGTGTACACAACCGGGCGGGACCACAACCGGGCGGGACCACAACCGGGCGGGACCACAACTGGGCGGCGACGCACGCACGGCAACCACGAGCGCGCAGGGCAAATGCCCAGCACGCAAGCGCGGTCGACGAACGAGCCGCGCGCGCGAGCGACACACAGGAGACGGCGACGGTGGACAGGGCGTGTACAACACACGCCGACTGCGAGCGCGTAGGGCCAGTGCCCCGCATGCAAACGCAGCCGACGAGCGTGTCGCAGGTAGTGAATGGGGGGCGAACGGACGAGGACAAGCGGGCGGGAGGCCGGGAGGCGTAGTAGTAGTGCAATGTATATTAGTGTAGTAGCATTATAATCGACGGCAGTTTACAGCAGGTTATAGCAGATTACGGACCTGCCCCCAGCTGCCCAGACCTGCCCGCAGACTAAGACGCCTGCTCTCGGCAGGTTGGGGCAGGTTATGCGTTAAGGCCGTGTTTCAATTGCCTGCCCCCAGTCAACCGAGAGCTGCCCGTAGTGTAGTCGTTGACAGCAGCTGTCAAGACCTTTTCCGGGCAGGTGTCAGCTTAGTTCGGGCAGGTCCGGTTTTCACTGTGCCTGAGGAGCGATGCGGCCATTGCCCTGAGCAATACCTGGCGTGGTAGATCGAAGACAATCGTTGCAGCGTCGATTGCGGCTCCGCTCGCCGCTCGCCGATCATACGCTTCAAGTTGTTTTCGCGACCTCGCTGCACGCCGGCACTGGCAGTTCACGAGTCCGAGTGAACGTGCATACACTAAAACCACTGCACGCGCATGGTGTGGAGATGCACAGGCTCGGGTGCAGAAAGACCGATGCTCGGAACTCACGAGGGTAGGCTTATGCAGGCATCGCGTAGGCGGACTGGACCCACTATGACCTGAACGGTGGTCAGTCTAGGGTGGACGTAGTGGCTGTGTGCACGGTGTACACTTCCACCGACCTAACTCCCGCAGCCTCATCGGCAGTTTGTTAGATCTGTGGTAAGCATCCCGCGACGCGGCCCACCGGCAGAAAGCAGGACAGTGGCTTTCGTTCCGTGATGCGGAGGTTGGTCAAGGAGGTTCCCTTGTCCTAAAAATCGAAGGCAGCATCTTTCAACAGAGAAACAAACAAATCGCGAAGCAAACGGGCAGTGACTGCATGTATAGTGGTGGCTGGGCGAAAATAACCCAGCCACCAAGCCACCAAGCCGTACCGAGTCTAGCGCCCATTACCACCGGCGCACGCACGTTTTCAACTTGCAGCAGCATACTGCAGCTGATGGATATGCAATACATTTCACCAACAGAACAAATGTTTGCAAACAGGACTCTACGCTAGACGTCATGTACTGCGCTGCTTTGTCCCTTGAAGGAATCGGGATCGTCCACAGTGGTCTGGGTCTCGACACCGTCCAATAAGACATATCGCCCGTTCTCCATGCGCACATCAAGTGCCAGTCCCTTCGACTGCACACCAGACCGCCAGAATGGGCTAAGGCCGAACCACACGGCCATCTTGGCAAGGAACGGTCGATGCTTTGGTTTTGTCTTTCTGAGCTCGTCGTCAAGAATGCCTTCCCAACGATAGTAAGGGCGTGCACGAATGGATACGTCATCATAGTCGGTGCCTGCTCCGGTACCGAGCGTTGATGGTTGCATGAGAGTCTTCATGTCGACTTCTTCCATATCGAGCTCAGAGGTGTCCTCCCCAAGGTGCAAGACATTGGCCTAGAGTGCGCGAGTCAGCGCAAGTGGTGCAAGTCCAATACAAGGGCTTACCCCATGCGAGCCATGGAAAACGATGTCATTCATTCGCAGATACATCTTGTTGAGCAAGCCGGCGTCGAAGAAATCGTCCCACTTCGCCTTCTTGTGCAATAGACCACGCTGAGTCAGGAAGGCCTCGAGCGCGGCACGGGGCAGAGGGGTATATGCTATTGAAGAAGGATAATGGGGGTCGAAATCTGACGCATGTTTCTGCAGAGCGCTGATAGTATTGTAGTTCCGTCTCCACAAGTCGTCCTGAGAACGGTGACAATCCACCTCAGTGCATGGCCGGGCCACAACAGACGAGATACGTACCCAGTAGACATACCACCATGTGGCCAATTCCGACGCAGACACTCCGGACCACCTCTCGTACGTGACCTCGAAGATCGGGCGGCTCGTGTTCACCAATTCGCGCACGCGCGTGTCGCGTTCCAGCTCCTGAACGACACTCACAACGTCTGCAGGTAAGCGAGGCTGATTATAGACGGCGGCCAGGAATTGATACGTGAGGACGTCTGCTTTCCACTGGCACTCCCGTCTGCTGTGATGTCGATAACTGCGCAGAACCATCTCAAGCGGTACCAGATGTTCTGCAATCAGTCGCTCGTTCATAGTCAAGAACCGAGCGAGAGGCTGGGTAAGATCGAGATCATCTGTGAGACCAATGATAGACCCGTCGACTGTGACGCCCTTCGCGTATGTCAGTTCCACGTCGAATCCGCTACCCAAATCGACTCCTTCCCAAGGTAGGGTCCCGCGACGTTTGATGCGGAAAGTACAAGTCTTGTAGTGGATGACGGCTTGGGCTCCGTACCGCTTGCGACAACAGCACCACCCTGTGTCTTCGCCAACGTTCTTCAGAATAATCAGCACTCGACCCAACTCAATTGCCTTCTGTCAACTGATACTCACCCGGACGTAATCATAGGGCCACATGACGACTAGCCCATCCATGGCTCGTAGGGCCAGTCGCATCTCACGCTTTCGACGAATGTGAGGGCTCGAGTTCTGAGCAACATACTCTTCTAGCTGTGACAAGTTCTGCAGAGCTCTCAATGGACCGTCGTCGTAGCGAATGACCTTCGAGGAGAAATAAGAGAATGGTTCAATTGGTTCTTGCACCTGAGACTTACCAAAGTCGGTGGGAACGGAATCCACCAAGCGTTGCCAAAGAAGTGCGTGCACTTCGGGAGAGGTGCATCTGGAGGTTTCCAATAGCAGTCGGGACCAATGAAGTGATCTTGAATGTCTCTCTCGAGGCGACGGAAGAGAGCGGCGTCAGGTCCAGCTATAAGCGCAACAGCCTTGTAATAGGAGATTGACCCCACTTCACGGAGTATCTGGCGTTTGGGGGCTCGTCAACTATTCGTGTACGATGCGATGAAGGCATACCTTCAGGTTCTCCACCATACGTTCCCCAGGTGTGCCCTTGAACTCGGTCAGATAAGGAGGGAACTCCTCGTCTCGCGCTTCCTTGAAGTCCATTGGCTGTTCCTTCGGTATTTCAGTAGTTGGGTTGGTTAGAAACAACGTCATAAGGGCTTCCTGCCAGATCCGTCGTCGTGTATGGGGAGATGATTGTGAAAGGTCAACCCTTCGCAGTATCAGTACGGAGTTACGCCAGGGGGAGGCATCACATACCGAGGAGAAAACATATCAATGCCTGGAACACTGTCGCGTGAGCTATGAGTACGAAGCGATCAGGGCCGAATACGTACTGAAATCAATGCGACGTGCAAGCCCTAAGCAAGCAGGTCAGCTAGTACGGAAGTCATGACTCATTGGACATACTTTTGACGAGGCGACGTGTGATGTCCATGTTAATGATGGTGAAATCTGCGCCCAGAATGTAAGGATAGCGATGACAGCGATTGTCCCAAGCATTGCTTACAGAAACTGAGTCCATAAGTTACAATGTAAATTCTGCGGCCCATGTCAGCAATGCCCGCGGCGAATGTTAGGAATCAACCTCACATATCAAGAACGACTCCGTTCAATATGCTTGATCCGGGTATATTCAGAGCCACTCCAAGGGCTACTGCAGACGTGAGGACGTAATTCAATCGTGAAAACCACTCCGAGGCGTTGTTGATGGGATTCAGAAAGGGTGCGTAGATGCCTTGAAGGATAAAGTAGACGAGCATCGCAAGCAACAAGACGATTTGACGGGCGACTGCCACCCATTTACTAGAAAGGGTGCGGAAGAGGCAGTTGCCTGGGTCGATGACCGCCGTGATCAAGAGCGTCGTGAGCTTTGCGAGGAGGAACACGCATTCGTACGTTCCCCAACCCCTGCGAAACCCTGGACGCATGATTGGTTTTGCACCCAAGTCACAATGCACGAAAACACTGACCGCTGTACAGGAAGTTCAGTGAGTTTTTGTCGCGATTCAATAAGCGTTGGTATTCGCGATTCATGTCGCTGTTACTCCTGGGTGCGCCCAATTCCGTAAAGCGGTCAACGACCGGGACAACTTTCTTGATCGTGTGGTACAGACGAATAGGAAACCAGATTGTCAGCTGAAGTCAAAGTGTCAGAAAAGCATAGGGCCTAAAAGGAATTACAATACCCCAGCGATGCAGGCGGTGGCAAGGATGACCAGGACAGGCGCATAGTTGACCGCGTCAAGCTTCATGCTTGTCGTCCAACAGAAATCGAGAGGCGCACGGTACTCGTCCGGCGGACCCAAGGGTGCCACGGTTGGGGGGTTAGACGTCGAGTTCGTATACGGATTTGGGACGACCCAGAGATCGTTTGACCAGACTAGGATGTGCATGGCTATGGTGCTAACAGGCAGATAGATGACGGTCAGCAAAAAGCTGACCAGCAGGATAAGCCAAGAATGTTTGGGGTATTCCAGAGATTGTTGCCCTTCCGGGACGCGGATGGTGGTACATTGAGAGGTTGCCCGATAGAAGTAATATAAGAGCAAGCCGGATACGATCATGCATATTATGAGGAAGACGGTAGATTCTGTGGTTGTCGACGCGAAGTTTAAGGCCAAAATGTTCGGGCTGTTCGCGTTTCAGCAATTACACTGCATCATGAGGTGTCGAACATACATTTTGACGAGGAACAATTCTCGCCAACGATCCTTGAATGTATTACTGGAGGACACTATCCGATCTATTAAGGGCTTGCTAGCTCACATAGGGCACGGCGTCTTACCAACAGTACTCAGAATGAGTGCGAAAATCTGAAGCGTGTCGAATAGTCCTTGGACGCTGTAGTAGGACGCCAGTGCACTTGATCCCTACCAATACATGTCATCTCTTGTGCGAAACGAGGTCATGGACTTGCTATGCACACACCGTTATGCCAATGGTCAAGCTAAGAAGAGTGGAGAAGATCGAGTCACAATTCCTCCATCCCGGTGCTACCGTCGCGTTGTGCTCCAGATCGGCCAGCGTCTTCTTGGTGTCCGCTAATGCTTGCATAGGCGGAAACATGGCCATAGTTGGCGCCTTGCCCTTCTTGCTCTGTTCGATCGCTACATACGACGGTGCTGGGAGCGAGGCGATATAGTCGTCTAACTTTGGCAAATAGAGTGCTGGCGCCTTCCTCGAAAACACCGTTGCCAGTGGAATGGGGGTATGAGGTCCCAGCTGTACCCGTCCTACAGCGGTGGTAGTCGAGCTCACAGACAGCCTCTGCAAGCGTGACATTGCAGTGGTCGAAGATGATGGTGCCCCTGTACGCAGGCCTGACGACGTAGAGGGCCTCGGAGAATCTCGAGGTAGGCCGTCGTTAACGTTGTCATGACGCTGCAGAGAACTCATCTGAATGGCCTCCGGGACAACCTTCGTGTTCGCGAATGGTACGCGTGAAGTCGTGTAGGATCGTCCAGACGCCATGGGTAACCCATCCGTCACGTCAACCGAGTAGTCGTACCCGTATTGGCTATGGCTTGAGCTAGTGAGGGCATCGTCCTGTCTCTCTCCTGGAGCCTGCGCATGAGCGAGAAGTGCGGCGTCCTCTCCATCGTCTTCAGCCTGACTTGGCTCCCGGCGTCGCAGTAAGGGGTGTGCCAGAAAACTTGGAGGTGCAGGGGATGCATCGGTGCCAGTCAGATGCCCCTCGGACGACCCAGCTGATCCTTGAGGAACATCCAAGTGTTGTACCGGGTCTACCTGAAGTCTCGAGGAAGAAGGTCGCTTCCGAGTCGAAGACGGTTGTGGTTCGAAGAGCTCGACCAAATCCTGCACTGCCATGCGTAGACGACCTAACCAGATCTGAGCGACGCGTCTTCTCAGTGTTCGGTCAAGGGGGGGAGCGCGAGAGATGTGAGTGCCATGCTTCGGGGCGGACGTGCTGGGTGCTCGAGCGGTGGCAGCAGTCGAAGCAGGAACGCTGATGCGTTTGAGCACGTGTGTCGACCACTGCCAAACTTTCCCGAAACAAGGCAGCTCTGCCTATGCGACCGGGTTCATGGTGGTCGGAGAAAAAGAGGCTGAATAATAAGAGATATAAGGTATGAAACTGCTACAGATACTGAGCCTAGTGGATACAATGGAAGGACGTCGATGATGTGTCAGTACAAGGCCTACGTGCGAGAGACACTGATGTAAGAATAATAAGCAACAGCAAACGAAGACGCCAGGATCCCTCCGTAATACCTTGGGATTGCCACCGGTTGATTCGACCAGGACAAAATAGTACCCTGTATCGAAATCAGAGGTGGTGTTTGGCAAAGGCAACTAGGCTGGTACTTACCACCCAACGCCCGGAGCTCCCGCCGGGAGTCCTTGCTGCTTCGTGTGCTGCATCGGTCTTGTCAGGATCGCTCGCGAGCTCGGATGAAGAATGTGTAGTCCTGATCGCTTCGCTCAAGTACTGGATGGTAGCAGTCTTCTTCCCAGTAACCTTCCAATTCCTCTGCAACTCCTGCTCCAACGGCAACAAGCCGCACACAATAGACGGTTTCTTCTTGATGATGTCGGCCAGCTCAGGTATGGGATTCTTCTGCATGAGCACTGAGGGGTGGATCGTCTCGTGCGTCACGGAGTCCGTCTTGACCGGCAACTCGCGTTGGATCTTCTCGGCAAGTTCGAAGATACCGACTATCGAGCTACGTCTCATCTCAGCATTGTGTACGAGGGCAAGATCTTAAAGTGGTACGCACTCGTGTGGAGAGAGCTCTCCCCATGGTTGCACTGCTTCGAGGCGCGATCCCAGGTAGTCCGTATCAAGGTAGAGTATGTCGCCGACATGTGCCTACAATCGGTGTGAGGATAGCCACGGAACATGCAACACAGAGTACTCACAGCCATCCATGCAAGGGTAAGGTTCGCCAGATCTGGTTCTCGGTAACCACCGCCGATCTGCGTGATGTTACATTCAATATCAATGCGACTCAGTGTGCCAGACAAACTCACATCCGAATGACATCCTGCGAACCAGCACTACGTTGCTGTCAGTAACGACCCAGCGATGATACTCAAGGGCAATAGAAGAATACCTGTCGCAGCACTTGCTGCTTCATTCTACCCGCTTCTGTTTGTCTAAATTTGGCACAATTCTACACCACGAAGAAGTCAGCGGTGTCTCTGCCGCCAATGAAGAGGGCTTACAAAGTCCGCCCTTCGTTCGTTCAGCGCCAACGCTTGGTATGCCTTTTCGATGTGGGGACCAAGCTCGGTGCTATGGAAACCAAAGAGCGTTTTCACTGACTTGGAGAGTTTCGTCAACTCCTCTGGCAGGCCAACTGATCCAACGGTATCGAACACGCCAACACATCTGACAGACATGTGAGTACTGCGAGTCATCTCGAGAAGGCTATAGTACGGACTTCACCGAGAACCCTTCTGGTCCACCGGTCGCGCGTCTGCATCCTGGGCTGTCGGGCCCTGTCCAAGGCGCGATTTTTGTCTCCAATAGCGCCTTTTCTGTGCACGCAAAGATGAGACGTCTGGGCTGAGCGAAATCGACTGGACAGACCTTCAGGATCAAGGTCATCCTGGTTTCCAAGCTTTTGGAGCGCTATGAAGATATCCGCGAAGTGGTCCATTTCTGTGCGGCTCAGCACGCCGATCCTGCCCTGGAAGGGAACCTCTGTCAAATGAAGGCGAACGATCGAGATCGAGATTTACGTACGATGAGCGCAGCTATTGTTCGAGCGGTATACGCGCCCTGTTAGTAGGATGAGCAACCTCTCATGGGTAATGAACATCTCGACAGCGCTTACCCTGGAGAACCCGAAGAGCAAGATTTCATCACCGGGGTGATAATTTCTGACGGTGCACAAGTGAGCACTTGTGTCTGGTTGAAAGACAGCAAATTTACTGTGTGATAAAAGCATAGGCTTCTTCGACCTTGTCCGCTAACATGAACGGTTAGCATCGTGAAGGAAGCGGTTTACTACAACGCATACCAAGTGATGCACCGGTAGCACCTTCCAGATAGATATCAGCTACTCTGCAGAACATTGACGCGCCGAACCTCACCGTCAACCAGTTCAGAATAAAAGTTGTTTGCGGATCCAACACCCGACTGGTAAAACACGACTTGGTGAACAGGTGGATTTCTGTCGACATATGTCAGCTACGCACGTTGATGGCGCTGAGCTGATTGGTCATACTTACACTCTCGTGTCGACGTGTCGGACCGCTCGCGCTAGACGCTTCAGACCGGACGGCTTGTCAGCGAAAGCTTTGCTGACCAGTACAGCGTGACGCACCAGAACATTCGTGTACTTCCATTGTGCATCCACGACAGTACCGTCCTGCCATGTGCTGGAAAACGTCAGACTGTGTGTCCCAATACACTGCAAGCAATAAGACTTACCCATCGCAACAGACAACGATCCTCTTCTTCAATACAGAGACGCTATGCGGGGGATAAGTGGTCGTGCGCAGAGGAGGTGACTGAGCCAAGGCTTGTTGTATGGCAGGCTTGCCGCGTCGACTGACATCGTCGAAGGGTTTGTTGAATGCCGCAGGCGGGAACTGGGCCACGGGAGATATGGTCATCGAGTCGAGCATTGTTGCGATTGAGTGTTCTTGCGTTGCGGACCTCCCTACGCTGGTCGCTTATATGCGGTCGCAGAATGATCGAAATTCAGACCATCCGTCATAATCATGATACCTGTCCTGGTACTCCCATGCTCCGCCGTGCGGAGATATTCTGTTTCGAACATGCGAGCGTTTCGAATTCGTTCAGAGACCTCCGACCGGACAGCCACCCCGGGCCCGCGGTTGTAGTTTGGATGGGGCACAGGATTGCATCAGGCCATTGGGCTTGTCAAGATGACTCCGACTAGTGTGAGAGTGTTGCGGTAGCCGAAACAGGAGTGGGTACATAAGATGAGATGCCAAAAGAATGGAAGAGTTACTTGAGCGCGGACATGAACACTAGGTATGGCTGAGCGCTGGGTTCGATCCGCACGCTTCACCAACGTACCGGTACAGTACCACTCCGACACCACAGCGCGAACGGAAGCCATCTGGTGAATACCGTCGAGGGGTAAATCTCTACAATCTACGTCCCTTGTGGCATATGGCATCCGTCAACTTGGTTGACGGCACACACAGGCATCACAACATACCATTTTCTGTGGTTCGATATGGCATACGAACTTACCAATGACATACTAGTGCCTTGTGGTATATTAGGTCCGGGATTTGGTCAGATCCCGGTGCGCTGCTGTGACTGTTGCTACACTGTCAGTGTGATCCGAACTTGTTGTACTCCACTGAGCGGTACGCATCGCCACACGCACGCCAGCTTGAACGCGCCCTGTACATGTTGCCCTAATGACTCAGTTACTACTTGGCCGACGTTACGCACGGGCCGCCCAGTACACGGAGCGCGAGCGATGGAACTGCTTAACTTGGCATGTTACAGTATGAGTCGGCGCTTAGCTTAATGACCCGCAAGTTTGACGCAAGCCCCAGCGCGGCGACACTACATAGCACGACGCGAGCAGGAGGGTGTCACAGAATTCATCTCAAACAGCTAAGTCATTCGGATTTACCGGTGAGGCGCAGCCGCGTTCATCGATCATACGGTGCAACGCCGAGGATCACCACCATATCGTGGCCATTTCTCCGTAATGGCTTTGCATCGAGCGATCACAAGCTCACTGTTGCATCCCGAAGCCCGAGCGGTGCGGAGGAGGGTCGGGCGGATGATTCCGAGCATCTGCAGCCAGGGGAAAAGACCATTGACAGACATGATATGCCATGCAAGATAGTGCCTGTCAATGTGGAGATCGAGCAGGCTGTCAGACAGCTGTCGTCGATGCTCGCCACATTAACTTACCTCCGTATTAACGCACTCCGACAGAGCAATGAGCAAGTCAATTATTGACACATGACGAAGGGCATGACGCTCACTGGAGGCAATGACCAGGAGGCATTGTTGGACGTCAAACATTCAACCTGTCCAGGCCAGAACATGTGTTCCATGAAAAAAGGACGTTATCCGTCCGGAACACCTGTTACAACGCATCTTCCGCGTATCAACGTAAGAGGTGCTTCATGACTGCGGCGGTGCTATTGTCTACAGCGAAGTCCACCCATTTCTTCGCTTCGGATGCCACCCGATGTGCTGAGCCCTCGTGGTGAGCTGCCATGACGGTCTCGCTGAGATATGCACCGGCATGGGCCTGCGCGCGCTCATTCCCAGGCGACACAGTCCATTGTTGCTTTAGCTCTTCTTCCAGCGGAAGAAGGGAGCACACGAGGCGTGGGTTCCTTTGAATGTTTTCGGCTAGCTCGGGTACCATGTGCAGTTGTTCCAGGACAGATGGATGCACCGTTTCGTGGGTAATGTCGTCCGTGACAGTGGGAAGCTTGCGTTGGATGGTCTTTGCGAGGCTATAGACACCTGTCAGAGGGCTGGGTGCTATTGTCAGTTCCCGGAACAACAAAACCACATAGACTTACTCGTGTGGAGCCAATTGTCCCCATGGCTTCACTGGTCGCGGCAGGGACATCAAGTATCCAAGGTTCAGGTCCAGCATATCACCGATGTTGGCCTAAAGCTAGTGTGAGAACGTAGAATACAACTCATAGAACGTGCACAAACCGCCATCCATGTCAACGTCAAGTCTGAGAGGTCGTGTTGTTGATATCCTCCCCCAACCTGTACGACGGTGAGCTTCGTTTGGCAGATCTACGCAATAATACATACATCTGAGTGGCAGCCTATAGCACCAGCAATCAGCAAGGGGCGCGCTACAAATCATGAACGTGCGTACCAGTGAACCAGCACTGAAAAGTTGGCAGTTCATCAGTATCGGTATGGTACAGCATCGCCGCCGATGCTGACCTGCTTCAAAACCTGCCCTTTCCGTCTCCCGGCTTCAGTCTGCTCGAACTTCGCACAGTCCTTGATATCATCCTCCGTCAGGGTCATGACAGCATGATATCGGGCACGGACTAACGAAGTCTGCGCGCGGCTCGTTCAAAGCAAGAGCATGATAAGCCCTCTCGACATGGGGCCCCAGCTTCCTGTCGCGGAAGCCGAGCAGGGTCTTCGTCTTCTCCGAGTGTATAGTCAATTCTTCGGGAAGGCCGACCGAGCCGACTGTCTCGAAAACTCCAACGCATCTGGGATACGTTCAGGGTCAGTTCTATGGAACAGATGCATGGAACATACTTCACGGAGAAGCCATCTGGCCCTCGATCTGAGCGGAGCATCCCAGGAGCACGGGGGCCAGTCCATGGGCTTAGAAATTCGTCTAACTGCCGAATCTCTGTCAGATACAGCGCGTGAGATGTCATATTAGCAGCTGAAGATATGGTCTGTACCATCTGGATCACTTGATTTCGCCCGTTTCTGCAGGGAGACAAAAATCTCGGCGAAGTGATCCATCTCCGTCCGGTCTAGGACACCGATGTCACCCTGTAAATGTATTCAGAACATAGGTAACGACTAGAACATGGCCACGTACTATGAGGGAAGCAATAGTACGAGCAGTATATGCGCCCTAAAATACAATGAGGATGAGCCTCAAGGTACGGTGTGAAACGCGGCTGACTCGTGAGAATCCAAAGAGGATGATCTAGTTTTGTGGTCAGTGGAAACCGCGAACCGACCTCGACGACAAATACCTCATCCCCAGGGTGGTAGTTCCTTTAAGCCGGTCAATACACGGTCGACGACACAAAGAATAGCACACTGACTGGGCCAGGAAAGCGTATGCTTCCTCGATCTTGTCGCCTGCAAGGATTCGTCAGTCGATGTTGCTGTTTGAGCTGAGAAGCCCAAGTACCTAGCGAGGCTCCCGTAGTACCTTCACCCAACATCAGTATCAGGTCCAAATGACTTCATAATCGGTCTCACCATCAATGACCTCGGAATAAAGGTTGTGCGCCGATCCTATACCGGACTGGTAGAACACTATTTGTGCCACGGATGGATTTCTATTGAACGCATGAGCACGCAGAGTGCTAGATCGCACAATAGACAGCACTGACACTCGTTCATCGGCATGCTTAATCGTCCTAGCAAGGCGCTGTACGTCGTTAAGGTCACATAAAGTAATCCAGTGACATGTGTTAGGAATACAAACCAGGACGTTCGTGTACTTCCATTTAGCGTTGACGACGATGCCGTCCTGCCAAGTACTGGGCGGGCTCTTCTGAATCAACTAAACTCCCGTTACTGTTCATGAGTACGCACCCGTCGCAGCACACAATCAACCGCTTCCTTGTTCTCATCGTGGGCACGGTATCACCGTAGACTGAAGTATGCTCATTAGCATACCCGGGCCGATGATGTTCAGAGGCGGCTTGCGTCTCAAACATAGTGAAGGTCTTGTTCTGGGCGAACGTGCTTCGCCGGGGAACTATGTGGAGATCAGAATGAAGGAACACAACATGGTCGGACGTGTATCTTTCGAACGCCTCGAGGACAGATCGGTGGGATCAGACATTGCCCCTGTGTGATCCAAGCGCATGGCCCTGGCGGTAACGGAAACACGAAGGGGTGGAGCGCCGGTTCGCCGAACAGATACACGCCGGCGTGACTGGCAGACGCATGACGGCACACACACTATGTGACAGGAAATCATGCTGGAGGCTCCACATATTAGCAATGGCGGGAAATAGCAGACCGCCCGCGGACATCGAATGCAGGAAAGTAGGAAGATGCAACACCGCTCTGAATCTCACCCAGCGAGCGTGCCTACTAAGAAGAAAAAGGTTAGCCTGGAGTGACGCAGAGGAATCCATACCGCCCACCAAGGCACGTAACGATGTGCCGGTCTTCCGAAGACGTCGTGTCTGCGCCAGGGCCTATCCCGGGACTGAGAGTACAATCGCGTCTACATACTTTTCAAGATTATCCGTTACACTCTCGATGATGGAGACAGCTGGGTCAATCGACCTCGTACAAGATAGGCGTGAGGCTAACGCGGCACACTACTTGCCTAACCGCATCTCTGCAGCGGCATACGTATCGAGTGCCCGTCTGAACTCAGTCTCATCCAGCGGCCTGCCAGCTGAGCGACTATGGTGACCCCAACGATACCAGGTTAAGTCCAGAGGCTTGTACTCGCTGCGGGCCGGACATTCAGCAGTAGTTGATGTATGCTATCGCTGACTTACTCAAACTCGGTGAGCCTGATCTGCCACGGAGGGAATCCATGAAGTTCTAGGTCGCTGGTGTTGCTCGCATGTATACGGTGGACGAGCATCAAATCTGGCTCGGGGAAACCATTATTGCCTGAGGGGATGTATAAGTACGATGCATTTTGGAGGAACGACGGATGCAACCTTCTAGGAAGGAGGTAAGCTCGGCTTCCGATGACGCTGGCCGTCGATCGTTCTTCGCGCGATCCAAAGAGTGGCCTGCAGATCGTCTTCGAAGGAGGGCATTTGCAACCTCGGCGATGGCAGGCTTCCCTGACTTCCGACTGAGGATATGTAATGTAAAGGGAGTGGGCTTTGACTCGCTGACTGAAATGGCGATTAGCACCGCGACAACTGACTGAAGCGAAGACATTCACGAGTCGCGCGACGACGCCGCGCCGTCGATTTGACACCGAGCATCCTTCTCCTGCCCTTCTCCGCATGCCCAGGTATTTGCACGCTTGTAACGTTGAGCTTGTATGGCGAAACTTCGGTGTCAGGAGATACCGGTCTTGAATCCGAGTCGTCCGACGACGGAGGCGTGAGGGGAACTCGAACTCGGTTTCCAGGTCAGAATCGGTTGAAGGAGTGACAGAGCGTTTCACTAGGCGTTTCCGTATGTCTAAAGATAGTGTGCTGAGAAGCCCTGCGGACGCATTGGTTCATTGTGTCAGAGCAGGCGACAGGGTAAATAACGCACCTTCACGATCATACACCGTCAGCCTGTTGATTCCTGCAACGCGACACCACGTTACCGCTTTCTCCACACTCTCGACCATGAGCTGTTCGGTTGCATCGCTGTCACGGTGGTGTTCTGCAACCAAGAGCAAGGCCAGGTGCGAGGGAAGCTTCTGTCTCTGGGCATTGAGAGGTTGTGGTTGGTCCGCGACAGTCAAGAGGCGCCTCGCGGCAGTCACAAGCCAATACAGAGCATGGAAAATGGCGAGCGCAAACGATGCCAGCCAGGACATCTACCTGATTGTCCCGGTAATTCGTGACGCAATAAGTCAGAATATCCAAGTAAATGATCCTAGGCTCTGTGTTGCGCGCGAAGGTGTCGCCCGGAGGCAAATACACCCCAGTTTATGAAGGAGAGTTGAAGCGTCGTGTCGGAGAGGTGAACACGTCCTCATGGGACCCCCGACTACTCCCATATATGTACAATAGCAAATCACGGATGCGGCCACTTCGGACCCCGAAGACCATCAAATGTATGCCACAGGTCGGTCTCTTTGAACTCTCTGCACCGTATCATTATGTCGAGCTCAATGTCCTTTCGCCACGACGCCCTAAGTCGCATCCAGGGATGCGGCATGCTCAACGTCCTTCCGCCTCGACGCCCCAGGTCGGATTGATGCTCGGTCATACAGACCGTTGTGCTCCGACGGCAGATCGACGTGCGCACATACACTGATCCAAGGGGCGCATTGGCCGAGCGACCTCGCGCGCGCATGGTCAATTCACTACCTTCGGGCGAGGAACTTCGCTGGTCTACTACATATCTTGCTGCTGTCTCGAAAAGCTCAGATGAGGACGATTGCTAGCGCGCCTGGTGAGTAATAGCATGCCCTCGCTAATGGTGCAGTGTCAGGCGATGAGGCTTGTATAATGCATAGATGACAGTAATGCGACAGACGGTGTGCTCGGTGCCGGTGAGGGCCTACCGATAAACGGGATGCGTTGTCTGGTGTCATTTCGGTGCGTCCTTTGTTCATGCAACGAGCGGCGGTATTCTTAAAATATGAGGCATCCACTGGCAACGGTTCTACTTCGTTGTGATCTGGGTCTGAAGATCATCGCAAACATACCATCTATATTATCCATCGTCTACCTAGCTCAAGTCCACGACGTGGAGGCGGAGAGGGCATAGTTTCATTTCCACTACGCAATACCACACACTGGTATTCTGGGCTCGCTGAAGAGATCTATCCAGTAGAAGAGCTAGTATATGAGTACAGCGCGAGATTGTTCGATTATGCATACAGTATATCGCGCATGGATGGATGCAAACAGACTATGTAAGACCGGGCTCCTCCTGGATGCCCCTCTTGATCTTCAACAGTATGTTCGTCTTCCAGTTGTCGAGTTTCGTGACCTGGTCGTACTCAAACACGGCGGCGGTGAACGTCTCCGCATCGCCGGCCTCGATTGCGTCAACGAGCACATTGACGAACTTGGCTTCGCGCGTTGAAGAGAACGTCGTGTCCAGGGACGAGTACTTCGACAAGTTGCGCTTGGCTGTGACGGTATCCTGTTGTACGTCGAGAATGCCAAGCAACAGCGCGTAAGCACTGGTCTGAATATTGAATGAAGACAACCAAGCGCACCCCCATAGCCAATGCGCACAGGCTAGCTCGTAGCCAGTACTCCTTCACGCTGTATTTCGTGAGGGCAGAACCGAGCGATGCATTCGCTACTTGCTCGTAGCGCGCGATGGCCTGCGGATAATTCTCCAGCTCGGCATGCAAATCGGCAGCATCCTTGTAGCAAGCATTTGCAGTCCTATGAGGCGACATATAAGAGCGCCCGTTTCATCACTACTCGCATACTCACGCAGTAGCATCCTCTTGAGAGTACCATTCGCCGGCACGCTCGAAGCTCTCGCAGGCTTTCCGTAGATCATTGATCTCCGTGAGGTATATCTGACCTATTTCCTTCTCGCGATCTGCCGCTTGACGGAAGCGACCACTCTTGCAGAGATGTGTGATCGTTTGTGTCAAGGCCTGGATAGCGACTTCGTACCGCAGTCAGTAACACTGTGTGCAAAGAGTCTCCTGTGTAACTCACGGTCTGGGTGCCCCCTCTTGTACGCCTTGGCAGCGTTCCACCACGCGTTTGCGGCCTCGTTGGTCTCGGAACATTTCTCTCTGCACTCCGCCTCCCTCGCGTGAGCATCCCCTGCCTCCCGGAAGAGCTTGTCGATCTTGAACGCGTTCGCGGCCTGCTGATAGAGGTCGCCCGCCTCCTCGAACTTGGTGTTCGAGGAGCTAAACCAGCCGCTTGACGAGTTGGCTTTCTTGTCGGCCTTCTCTAGCAGCGTCTGAGCTGGTGATTTGGAAGGCATCGTGGTGGGATGGCAAGACGCTGTGGCAACGATGCAGCCGGACGCGGTGTATGACGCACGTGTCGAATGACTGCGCGCTAAACTTGCAAACGTCTGAACGTCTCCTGCCAGTGGCCTTCGCCTTCCTCGTCCACTCACTGAGTTTCGTCTTCACAAGCGCGCTGTCCATTTCTTTCGCCGTTGTGATGTCTAGTCTTCCCGTGGATGCGATCCGGAGCCTCTCCGACCAACATCCCAAGCCATCTCACATTCATTTCCAGTATGGAACCGCTGGGTTTAGAACAAAGTAGGTTTGTCCATTGCTCCTGGGCGTGATGATCTCAGACAACCTCTGGGATAGAGGCGATATTCTCGACTCTGTCATGTTCAGAGTTGGGATTTTGGCCGGCTTGCGGAGCAAGAAGATGGACGGCAAGACCATCGGTGTAATGGTCACTGCATCGCACAACCCTGAGCCTGTGAGACACTGGGTTGCTTCACGCTCGGATATGATGACTGACTGGGAACTCTAGGACAATGGTGTGAAGCTTGTCGATCCCCGCGGCGAGATGCTGGAGACATCGTGGGAGGCACATGCTACCGCTCTCGCGAACGCACAAAGCACGGATGAGTTCATCGCTGCTCTTGATACTTTCGTCACGACCATGAAGATCGATCTCTCGAAACCGGCGAAGGTGGTCTACGCAAGAGATACCCGCCCTTCTGGTCCTGCGCTTGTTGCCGCTTTGGAAGACGGCATCAAGGCCATCGGTGCTGAAGGCCGCAACGCGGGCGTAACAACCACTCCCGTACTTCACTACCTGGTCAGGGCCATCAACACCAAGGGTACCAAGGAAGAGTACGGAGAGGATTCCGAGGAAGGCTATCTCAGGAAACTCAGCACCGCTTTCAAGAAGCTCGTTGTAAGCCGCCAAGCTGGGATGCCACGTTTCTATGAAGCTGATTTGGCAACAAGGCTGGGAAATCATCTATCCCACCTTTGGTTGTTGACTGTGCCAACGGCGTTGGTGCAAAGGTCGCAAAGGAACTAGCTGAACATCTAGGCGACACGTTGCAAATCATACCCGTCAACACGTCAACCACGACGCCTGGCGCCTTGAACAACGCTTGTGGCGCCGACTTCGTCAAGACCCAACAGACACTCCCTCCCTCATTGACAACTGTGCTCAAGCCCGGTCAGCGGGCATGCAGTCTGGATGGCGATGCAGATCGCTTGATCTACCACTACCTCGACGATCGCGGACAGTTCCATATGCTAGACGGCGACAAGATTGCGGCTTTGTCGGCTGCATTCATCGGAGAGCTGACCAAGGCCGCCGGGCTCGATGACAAGATCAAGGCCGGCATAGTGCAAACAGCCTATGCCAACGGTGGCTCAACGAAGTACCTGTCGGAGGTGAGTGCCTTTGATATGACATAGAGAAACGTCCTGTACAGAGATGCGCTCGCTGTCATTATAGCGTCTCCCGGTGAAATGCGTCCCGACTGGCGTCAAACATCTCCATCACGCTGCCGAAAAGTTCGACGTCGGCGTGTACTTCGAGGCCAATGGTCACGGCACGGTTATCTTCTCTCCGCAGAGCTTGAATGTACTGTCCACCTATCAGCCGTCGACCCCCGCTCAGTCGACCGCTCTGAACCACATCACCAACCTGACGGACGTCATCAACCAGACCGTCGGCGATGCGCTATCAGACATGCTCATGGTGGAAGCCGTCCTCGCTCACAAGTCCTACAGCGGAGAGGAATGGAACTCCCTCTACGTTGACCTACCCAACCGGCTCGTCAAGGTTGTCGTAGCTGACAGGAACATCTTCAAGACCGAAGATGCCGAGCGCCGCTTGGTCAGCCCGTCCGGTATCCAGGCCAAGATCGACGAGCTGGTCCGCCGGTACGAGGGCGGCCGTGCGTTCGTGCGGCCCAGCGGGACGGAGGACGTTGTGCGAGTGTATGCCGAAGCGACGGTCAGAACTCAGGCTGATGGTGAGTGATGACATCTTTCAGGATCCGTTCCACAGCTTCTCATCGCGTACTCAGAGCTTGCATATCGCGTCGCTGGGCTGGTCTACGACGAGACCGGCGGCCATCCCGCTCACCGACCGCTCGAATTTCTGTGAGACGCCGGACGGAAAGGAAAACTGAAGTGGATGTAACTGTGGACATGTACTTGTAGCTTCTCACATGGACCGTGTACTAATAGACAATCCCAAGGCATGATGCATTCTATGCGGCCTGCGCAGACCACGCTCTCCGCTGATAGTCCAAGATAATCGACACCAAGTCCCACAACCCAAACTCAGGCCACGTCGGGTTGAGGAACTGCAGCTGCGTGTCTTCACAGCACTGTGTCATGCATAAGCAACGCGGCACGATCATTAGGAAGGGATCGAATTCAGGACCGATAGACGAACGGACGAGACGCACCTGCCAGAGGAGGAAGTCGCTCAGTCGGCGCACCCCGCTCGTGCGTACGAGTAGATCGAGCGGCGGGCTGCCCACACGGGTAGTCATCAGATGAGCGCCGATGTCGTCTTCTGTGATCTCGCTGGAAGTGGGGGTGGGAAGGGGGTCCCGGTCAGATCTGGGCGGGAATTTGAAGCGAGACAAAAGATGCGCAGTGATTGGGTGATGAGAGATATAAGATTGACGTACTGGTGAGTGCCGTCTTTTGCCTCTTTTGAGAGTGCGTGCTCGACGGCGAGGTCGACGGCTGTGGCGATCTCGTTCCGAGCACCGTAGGGCATGCAGACGTTGAAAATTGCGCTGCAAGGACAAGCGAAGCCGCGGTCAGCCGCTGTAACTGGACGTGTGCCGATACTAGTAACACAAGGGGTACGTCTTGCCGTGCATCGCAGGGAATCCGTTGAATGTCCAAGATAGAGAAGGGACACGCACCGGTCGTTGTTCCGTGTCATTTCCTCCGCCTTGCGGATCGCAGCCTGTAAGTTTGGCGGAAGTAGGCTCGTCTTGCCGAGTACGTTCAACCGGACGCCGTACTCGTCCAGTAGCTCCCTGCATAGCATCCCACAGTTTCAGCGGAGAAAACAGTAGGTAATTCAGCTAGCAGACCCGCGTTGGCAGAGCTCGAGGAGCAGTGTCTCTAGAAGCGTCATAAGGTCATCAACTTCCTCCGGCGTACGTTTGAAGTTGTCGATGGCAAATGCGTATACAGATACGCAGCGCACTTTGAGGAGCATGCATATTTCTAGCACCTGCGCTGGTATTAATAACCATTCTCATTCAATGCACGAGCACGCACACGTCGCAATGCAATGCCGCCCTGCGCGTGACCTTCCTGGGCGGGTTGGTGGTGGGAACGCGCATACCGTCGGTTGCCGTCCATGATGAAGGCAACATGGCGGGGGATGGGACCGGCTGCGAGGACGGTGAGGGCGACATCGCAGAAGTTGGTCACAGCGGTGTGCACGAGCCTCTGTATTGAGCGGTAGACAAGTGAGAGGACCATGGCGTGGTGAGAAGCTCTCAGGCTGCTTGCTTTGACCAGAGACTAGTGTTAATATACGACTGCCCCGAATCGAGCGGGCCGTACGCGTAAACTGTGATAGATGAGATGACATTTGCACCATACAGTGATCACAACTCAACTGGCACCCGGGCCATTTTAATATCTTGCAAAGGACTAGCTATCAACATGGCTGGAGACATCTCGGGCTTTGGCATGGAGCACTTGGAGAGACGTTGGAATGGGCTTCGCGATGTGCCATAGGGTGGATTGGTTTTTTTGATGCAATTTCCACTGATATAGATCTCAATGACAAGCTAAGGCTTGGTATGCGCTGCAACCCTGGCAATGGACTTCAAGCGTGACATGACGAGGCGTAAGCAGCTTTGCCACACGCGCCTCATCTACGACGCCTTCCTTTTTGGGACCACTGTATCGGACGGAGATCTCAGCCACCCGTGATTCTCGGTCAGTCGAGTGGGAAGGGAAGACAGCTATCGCGGCCTCTGTGCAGTGTATCGAATCCTGTACATACGCTGTCCAATGCGGGCGAGGTGAGCGGTGGAAAGCTCCGAAGGGATCGTCCCCGCCATCCGCCAGATTAGGCGAATACGACGCTCGATGTCGACAGGATGTCGTATGCTCCGATGACTCGCAACTGCTGTTGCTCGGGCTTCGTAGCTCTGTACCCTGCCACCACCATCTCTTCCCCGTCTACGGCGCCCTTGAGGTGCAGAACACCCTCGCTATCCGGATGTGCCGCTTCGTGATCTACAAGGGGACTTCCCCCGTGCAGCTCTCGCACTTGTTGACAAGACCATGTCATTCGATCATCAACCAGGCCTTCGACTCGAGACTCCGGTTGGACCGCAGGAGACCCATCAATGGCGATGGCTTTGGCGTTGGTGCGGCGTGTGTCTTGCGTAGAGGTTGAGCAGACGATCTGACGGAGGATCAGGATGGTACGACTCCGTACACGACGAGGAGCTTGGTAGCCAACCATGCATCTTTACCTCTGTTACACCGGTATGCACACTTGCTGTGGTCTTGTAGCTGTGGCTCATTTCCATATAGGCTTGGAACAACGTCAACCTCACACGGCTCGCGGAGAAAATTAAGTCCCCATTGGTCTTGTGTGTATTCCTGTGCCTACCCGCATCCAATCATTCTGACTTCTCTGCAGTGCCCATGTCCGTGCAACGACGGCGGGTACTCTGAGCCTTGACAACTGCCACCCGTGGTCCTTTGGGAAGCTCATGGTGCGTAGAGCCCTCTCCTTCGTGAGTGCAGACTGACGAACCATCATTGCGTGAAGTGGATGCACAATGGCGGCATCGCGGAGTTCCCGAGGATCAAGAGGCGTCTGCAGTCGTACGTGTCCGACGAGATGTTCAACTTCGTCACCGGGAACACGGATTCGCAGTGGGCTTTCGCGCTGTTCCTCTCCAAGGTCAGCTTCATGCAGCCGGGGCCATTCCAATTGCTCACAGGAGATGTAGCTGCCTGATCCGCATGCGAAAACGTTCCCTCCACATGTATTGCGCAAGGCCATGATGGAAACCATCGCTCACATCAACTTGTTGACCGAAGCAGAGAACATTACGGAGGTGAATATCTCATCCCATTCTAGGTTAATGACTCGTTGTGTGCTCTTGTTCACTCAAAATTGTCTAGCCAAGTTTGATGAACTTCTGCGTGACTGACGGAGAGAGCGTTGTTGCAACACGCTACATTTCCTCGCGCCATGAGGAAGCAGCATCTCTGGTAGGTTGCGTTACTTGGTACTGGTATGTGAGCCACGATCACTCACCTTACGCACCAGTGGTTCTCGTCTGGCACAACATTCAGCGAATACGCGGAAGGTGGGCACTACAAGATGTCGAAGGCGGACAAGCGAGAGAACATCATCATGGTCGCCAGCGAGCCGCTGACCTTCGAGAAAGGTGCCTACACTCTGGCTTCACGTAATGAGGAATGAGACTGACTCGACGATATGTGACTAGCGGACTGGATGGAGATCAAGACTAACCATATGGTTGTCATTACCCCCAAGATGAACCTCCTGCAGTTCCCTATCGTCGACAAGTACTACGTTCCGCCTTCCGACCCTGCTGCACTCAATCGTGGCACCGAGTTTGCCGCATCGAAGGGCTTATTCAGTGCCCGCCGGGATGTGCCTCTCCGACCCGCCAGTGTTGAGCTGCAGGTGCCGGAGAGCTTCCCCGCCGTCCCGGTGCTCGTAGCGTAGTCGTGCCTTTATCCTACCTGTTGTTGCTATCTTGTACTTGCTCTCTGAGTTGGACCGTGTACCTATATTTTACCAGTTGTTGCCTTTGATATTGGAATGTACCCCCTTCAAGTTTAGGAGGATCGAGTCTCGTGCGAATACACGTGTTTGTGATGTTGAGCCCAAGTGACTGAGTACGAGGTGTACCTTGGCGCGTCTGCAAGCAGGGGTATGCCTCCGCCCTGCTCGCGAGCTTGAGTCCGCATCACTTTCCTCCCGGACTCTTCGGACCCGGGCATCGAGATGGCGATGTCGGGCCCCCGCTTGTTATGGAGTGCCATTACCAGCACGTCGAGGTCAGTCCCATCCTCCGTCCGTTGTCGCACGCGCACTCGCACTCAGACGCGTACCCCGCAGGTTGTCTACCGTGCTCCAGATCCTCATCTTCCTCCCCCTCACGCTCTCGACGCTTTCCACACCTGCTTTCCTGCTGCTCTCCCTGCTGCTGTTCGCCCACTCGCTCATCCATGGCACGCTCGTGCTCTTCTGGGGCTCGCCCGCGCTGTCCGTCATGCAGGTCCCGATGCACCCGATCCTGCTGCTCGTGTGCTTCAATGTCTTCTCGGAGAAGGTGCCCCCGCTGCTCATGACGACTGCGTATTGGTGGGGGAGGATTCTCCACTGGTCGAGTCCGGGCTTCATCGTGATGGAGGGCCTGTCGAGTCTGCTCATTGTCCAGAAGCTGGGGCAGGTGGGGAAGGAGCTGGTCAGTGAGGGTGAAGGGTACCAGTTTGGTATGCTCGTTGCGGCTGCAGCTGCATATGTTGCATCTGCTTGGTGGGTCGTCGTGGTGCGTCCTTCGTCGATATGTCCAGTTCGCCGAGTCTCATTATGCGCGGACGTTAGGCGTATCCTGCAGCAGCGACTTCTCCCCTTTCGTCAACCCTGTTGGGCGTGGCCCTGACAACTTTGATCTTCCTCACACTCATTGGCTTCTTCCTGCGGAGAACGAATGTTATCGAGTCTTCGGGGCTTGCCTTGTTCGTCGCGTACAACGTCTGGCAATGTGGTTTCGACCAGCAGTCTTATGCGGACCCCGCTTCCTCGTAGTGCGTACTACTCCCCATACTTTCTGGTATATCTCTCATAAACCTGTGCTTTTCTGACGACAGCGCGCCTTTGTGGGACAATTTCCTCCCCCATATGCAAACTTTGGTCAACTTTATCACCAACACGTTGCCTCGGCCCTTGCTCATCGCCCTGTTATACCGACTCGCTGTTCTGCACTTCGCGTCGCAAATACTTCCTACCATCGGAGCGGATAGCTGGGATGAAGATGCTGGCGTGGACGGAGGGTGGGACGCACGGCCGGTACGTACGCACTTGTTACTATAGGGTCGTGGCTCACATGTAGACCTTTTGACAGACATCCAAGCTGACCCGTCTCCTATTGACATACCAACAAGCCATATTTGTCACCGTGTACTCGCATCTACTCTGTTCGTATCTTCTACTGCCCTGTGGATACAGCCTTACGTTCTCTCAGTGCTCGATCATTCCTCTCAGGTCTGGTGGCGATGGATGAACATCCTCTTTACTATGGTGATTTGGTCAGTAGAGCTGCTCGTCAGCGGCGAGGACGACGATTCAGTCACAACAAAATGGAAGGTGGATTGATTGTCCCGGTGCCTCGCCCTCTCCACGCACGACCCCGACTGCATGAATACGGTACGACATATAATGACCCCACATCAATCCCGCATCCAGCACTCCCCGCAGCGTCGAACTTCTATCCTTCCCATCGCCATCTCGTATCTATTCATACACTACTGTTTGCTTTCCACTCCGCGTCTTCCTCGCGTTCGCCCTCGTAGAACTCCCGCTTCCATATTTGTACCTTCTGCTTCACTTCCTCCAGTATGAACTCGCACGCCGCGAATGCCTCCTTGCGGTGCGGGGATGACGCCGCGATCACGATGGACGGCTCGCCGACGGGAACGGTGCCCAGGCGGTGGTATACCGCGGTCCGGACGAGCGATGTGACATGGGACTGCTCGGGGTGGTGAGAGGATCGCGGGTGGTTCGCGTGCGCGGTGCGGATGATGTCCGCCATCGTCTTGATTGCGAGCTTGCTGTAGGCCTGGTAGTCTAAGCGTGTCACGACTTTGCCTTCTCATGCTGCTCTTTAGCTCGCCATGAATGGTTGTTAGTTCTGGGAACGCACCCTTGAAGTAGTTCCGCGTCGTGCCAATGAAGACGGCAGTTGCGCCCGCGCGATCATCGCCTACTGACTGTACAATGTCGTTCACGCAGAGAGCGTCGTGTGTGAGGACGCATACTCCCTCCGGGATCTGTAGCATCGTATCTGTCGAGGCAGAGGGGTTCTCCATCGCTCAGTCCGGTCTACGGCTCGCAGCTCTTACACGCGTCGTAGTAAGAGACAGGCCTGAATCGAGACGGTACGTCGATGTAGTTGTCTAGCTAAGCAGAAGTCTGCCCGCCCGTGGTTAGACGTCGCAGGACAATCATCGGAGCCGACGTCGAGTACGTCGAGTACCGCGCGGCCCATCTCATCTCACGCGTCGGCCCGCTCGATCGCGCTCAACGAGTGGCTTAACCTGAGCCTCCACTATCCACAGTCCAAGCGGCTGTTCTAGCCTAAGTACTGTGTACATACATCTGCAATGAACAATCACCTCCCATATAGCAGCCATTCATCATGACTGTCCACTCCGTGAATCTTGCGCTGCTGAAGCGTGCAAAGAATTCAGTCATTGGCAACCCAACGGCCAAACTTGCCTTGGCACACGATGATACCTTCATAGCTGCGTAAGTAACCGAGCTACTGTGGGTCGTCCAAATCATTGATGGCATGACAGACTTTTAGACTGTGTCGGCAACCCACTCTTCACGGGGGACCCCCAGGCTCTGGCTGCGCACGATGAAGTACGCATAGAGGCAGCACATGTTATCGCCTCCCTGTCTTACGGTGAGTATCGTTCGAAGTTTGTGAAGTGGGGGTCAGTAATGATATAGTGCTTATAGGATCCTCGGATGCCCTGCGCACGCTCTTGAGGTTCAATGCACACCAAGCTTTCCTCTACGCCATCTCAGTTTTCCAGCCCACCGAGCCTCCGAGACTCAAAGCCGCATTCGCGCGTGCGCTGCGAGCTCTTGTTGTGGCGATCGCAGATGCTGTAGGCCCTTCGCAATGGGGGCTGCGCAATGATGCTCCGGTTGATGTACGGAACGAAGCCAGGATGGCTCTTGACTACCTATTTCAGGTGGGTACTCCCACTCTTGGCTGTCTGGACACCGGGTGAGGAGGAGACATTGGTTACAACACCTCCCGGGCCACCTCGGTGTTTGGCAGCAGCACCACATCGGTTTGAATCAGATAGTGCTGACTGTTGACATCAGGTTGACATCCTAGACATTTACTTGCCCCTCCTCACAGAGCCCTCGCTACAGACAAGCACGCCCATCGCCCAGCTGCTAGGATCCGCCGTCCGGAATGAGGAGCACCAGGCTGCTATTGCCGACTGGTTACCGCCTGCCGAGCGTTTGAAAGAGGTCAAAGGGAAACGGGGATGGGAGAAGCTGGACGTCACGAAGTCACCGAGCAGACAAGGAGGCTGGGTGACGCGCCAGCTGGCAGCTCTGTTGCAGAGGAAGGACAGCAAGGTATTGCTCAGCCGTCTGCACCCAGTGATCATCGCTGATAGTACCGCGATCCAAGGTGCAAGAAGCTGTTCTTGGAGCTATCGCGTGTTTAGCGCGAGACAATCCTACAGTTGCGGCAGGGTTGGCGAAAGCATCGCCTGACCGAGAAGGTAATGCCTCTTTGCAAAGGCTTCGATTTAACTCACTCACTGCGGCGGCGATTTCAGCAACATTGACCCTCGTACTTTCCTTCTGTCGGTCGCGTGCCACAGAAGTGCGGCTGTCTGCTTGTCATTGGTAAGAAGTTCATGGCTTCACGTAGCGTCACGCTAGTACCTGACGTTCGTCTACAGCGCTACGCAGATCATACGGGCAGGATTCGGGAATTATGCATTGGCCGTGGACGACTCGCCCGTGTTGACCGTGATGTATGCAGTCAACCACTGCATCGAGTCCGAATCCGAGTCGCCGCACACGAGGACGAAAGCGTGCTTCACGTTATGTAAGTGGAACGGTTTGACAGAGTGGTCGAGATCTCGCTTACACCGGCTTTGTAGACAGACTTGTACGAGACAAGAAGGAACTCTGTGACATTGCTGAGCAGCGCGGAGCCCTTGACAAGCTCGCAAAGCTCATCAAGGACATAACACCCACGGATCAGAACCCCGAATGGCAAGAAGACGAGCTCGACAGCGTATCTTGTCTCCGAGAGGTGCGACCTTCCATGCAATAGCTTTGTCCGACTCCTCACAGCATTCGTTCAAGGCTGCTTTCATGGCCATTGCGGCGATCTCGCTCTTCCACGATAAAATCCGTTGCCAGGTGACGGATGGACTTGATTTAGTACCAGCGATACAGGTATCACTTTCGCATCCCCACCTTGGAGTTCGTTACGCCGCGTGCCAGTGCGTGCGCTCGATCAGCCGATCAGTCGCTGTCCTGCGCACAAACATAGTTGATAGTGGGGTGGGCATGGCGGCATACAGACTGTTCCAGAAGCAAGATGAAGATCGTCAAGTCACATTTGCCGCATCTTCTGTCGTATGCAACCTTGTCAATGAATGTTCGCCGTTGCGCAACGTGGGTACCGAATCTATTGATATATATATATCAGCTCAACAGTGGTCACTGTAGGTATTGATAGACCAAGGTCTGCTTCCAAGGCTTGTGCAGCTGTTTCACTCAGGCGACTCGAACCTCCGTCTGAATGCTTTGTGGGCCGTCAAGAACCTACTATACCATGCTTCTTCGGATGTGAAACGCAGAGTCATGGATGCCATCGGGTGGCATAATTTCGCGATGTCCGTCTATTCCTGCAATTGTATACTCGAAAAATGCTAACTTTTGTCCTCCGCAGCTTGCTTATGGATCCGGATCCTACGATTCAGGAGCAGGCCTTCCATGTTGCACGCCACATAGCGGATAACACCGATGATGTTGAGCTACTCTTCCATGAGCTAGGCTGTGATGTGTTGGGGCTTGTAGCGATGGGCATGCAGTCGGAAAATGATGATGTATTGCACCAAGTACGTGAAGAATCCTCAACAATTGTATACCCTGACTAATTAATACTGACTTCAGGCTATCTGCGTACTGGCCAACATAGCCAACAGTCTAACGCGACAAGACAGTATCCTTGCCAACATGCGGCTTCTAGATTCATTGAAGCAGTGCCTCACGGACAGTAAGGTGGAGGTTCGGCGTCCTGCCGTCGGCTGCATCCTCGAGCTCGTCAAGGCGAACCCACGCAGCCATAAGGTGTTGCATGATGTCGGCATCGATTCTACCTTACGGCATATTGGCGACTATGCTGGTAGTGCGATGAGTCCAATAGTAAGGTATCCAGCGGGGCTGAACCTTTCTATGGAAGACGAAGTGAGGGAGAAGGCGCGCGAGGCTTTGCATTGGCTTGAGCACGGCGCGGAGATGTATATATAATGCAGCGCTACGTCCGCTGTAATTAATCGGATGTTATGTACACTTGCTATCTAGCTGTCCAAATATGCTGTTCTATCATGTAGCTGTACTACCTATCTCGCGATGCTAGTAACTTATCCAGAGGATCGAGAAACGGGTCCTTAAGCGCCCGTTTCGCACTCGGAGGCTTGCTTCGAGACCTCATTCTTGCTCCCCGCGTTATTAAATCGCGCGCGTCTTCGCTTCTTCATAAGGTCCACGATCACCCTTCACTCTTTCGCCCCGGTCCATAGAGCCTCACCTGCAGATTATCCTACCGACCGCCGTTCGAAGAGTGTGCTAACGCGCATGGGGCGGGAGAGACTATGAAGCGCATCTCTATCCGACGCACACAACCCCGTTGGCGTACAGGACCCAAACGGACATTCGCCACGCTTGAGGTACTTCGGAATACAGGACCCGTAGACATCCACCCAGAGATCCAGGATGCTCTTGCAACGAAGAAGCCAGTTGTGGCACTAGAAACGACCATTGTCACCCATGGGATGCCTCAGCCTGTAAACCTGCAGACGGCCCAGTCGGTGGAGAACGTTGTTCGGAGTACAGGTGCGGTTCCAGCAACCATAGGCATCATCGAGGGTCGGGTGAAGGTAGGGCTTGAGCCGCGCGAGCTTGAGTATCTGGCGGATGTGAAGAACAACCCGTCCGTGGCCAAAATATCGAGACGCGATATAGGACCTGCTATCGCCCAAAAGAGAGACGGTGTGAGTTCCATCGTGGATGGACTAGTACTGCTCTCCAACCCGTCTGACAAGCGCAGGGAACGACATGCAGCGCGACGTTGATTTTTGCAGCGTTGGCTGGTATCAAGGTCTGTCAATGGTTTAGCCATCTACTCCAGCCAGCTCAAGTATGTGCGGATTTAGGTCTTCGCAACCGGAGGGTACATGGGCCTCTCATTTGCATCTCTACCCATGCTGAGGATGATGTAGTCTAGGAGGGGTACATCGCGGAGGCGAACAGTGTGAGCATCATACGGTCATTCCCCTTGCGTTCTCCCCTCACATCATCTGTCTGCGCAGCTATGGATGTGTCCGCGGATCTGCATGAGCTCACGAGATGTCCTGTTGGGCTTGTGTCTGCCGGAGTGAAGTCGATCTTGGATATCGGACGGTGAGCCGACATCCCACGCCCCATACCCCCTCATCCTGAATCACGCATACCTCAGAACGTTGGAGTATCTTGTCAGTTCGTCTCATTGAGTGTATGTTGCACGCGTAGCTGATGTCCTTCAGGAAACGCTTGGTGTACCGGTCTTATCCTACGGTGACACCAACGACTTCCCAGCGTTCTACAGCAGACGTAGCGGCTTTAAGGTATGTTTGCGACCCGCTCCGTATAACTAATGAATCTCACTTTATACGTCTCAAGAGTCCTTGGAGAATAGATGATCCTATTACCGCTGCGCGAGTCCTCTGTATGCATACAGCGGCTGTTTGTGTGGTCCAGGCTAACACTCATTTAGTCACACAGGACCACTTAGGCATGAAGAATGGAGTGCTCTTCGGTGTCCCTATACCAGAACAATATCAGGCGATCGGCGAGAAGCTCCAAGAGTCCGTCGAGCAAGCAGTGAGGGAATCAGAAGAGAACGGTGTCAGCAAACTTGGGAAGGAAGCAACACCGTGGCTTCTCAAACGAGTAGGCGAGCTGACAGCAGGAAGATCCCTAACCAGTAGTGCGTCGAATCGCCGCTGGACCACTGCGTGCTCATCAGAGTATGACTAACAGACGTTGCACTAATTGAGAACACTGCACTCATCGGTGCGTGCTGTGATATTGAGAACCGGTGTGTTTGGTCTGAAGGCGTCCAGGTGGTCAAATTGCAGTTGCTTATGCAGAGCTAGCGAGTCAGGAGCCGCGCCAGACGTCTGGGAAGGTGTGTCCCGCATCGAATTTTCCTCGGTCACACACCTAAACACCAACAAAACTCGGTAGCTCTATCACTCCCTGATTCCCCAGCCCACGGCTCCGGTAGACATAGAGTCTCAAAATTCTCCGATTGTGAGTCACTCACCCGTCTTTTGTTCACACAACGTTCACTCACCACATCACAAGCAGCCTGAGGCTGCACTGGCTATCTTCGGGTGCGCTGCTGTAGACATTACTGCTCAGGCAGACCCTTCTATTGCGAACACTTCCATCGCCGTTCATAGCACGGTTCCGGGTAGCGTATCCCTGACACTGGGCGGTGTTGCACGCAATCTCGCTGAAGCCGCACACCGGGTGCTCGAGTCGCAGTCCCCTGACAGCGCGAAGTCCGTCGTCCTGGTGTCTGCCGTTGGATGCGATGCATTCGGTCGACTGCTCGTCAATGAGACGGAAAGTATGGGAATGCGAACGGACGGACTGGTTACTTTGGATGGGGCACGCTCTGCCATCTGCAACATGGTGCTGGACAGCACTGGAGGTCTGACAACCGGTGTTGCAGACACGGACATCACGTTGTCATTAGATCGAGAAGCGGTGCGTGAACCGTTTATGTGAAGATCCGTCTTGTGTTCATAGTTGTGTTCCCAGACTCGAGAAGCACTGCGCAAACACCGGCCTCGTCTCGTTGCGATTGATGGCAATCTGTCGCCGGAGACAGTCACAACGCTAGTGGATGCATGCCACCAGGACGATATAGCGAGTGCGTTTAGTATCACCGGCTGACTGGAAGATGGTTACTAACTGCTTCTTAGCCTTCTAGTGAGTATCAATGCCTTGTACTGATCGCCGTGTTCACGGAAGGTATATTCTTACACAGCGAACCGACATCGGTCCCCAAGTCAATCAACATATTCCCTGCTATCGCAGCATCCCTCGGCCACGCTGACACAACATCCTCAGCCATCTCATATGCAGCGCCAAACATACTGGAACTCGCGCGCATGTACGAGGAGGCTGTTGCCGGAAAGCTCGAGCTGACCGCTCATAGCCACTGGTGGAAGGTGGTCGACGACATGGCCGTCGGTTCTGAATTCCGCATGGACTTGCAACAGCTGGCACGACTAGATGCATGCACACACGACCGTGCTAAGGGTACACTATCATTTATAGTCGACAAAGGCATAGCCCAAATGGCCATCCATCTCCTTCCCTTCTTCCAACACCTCATCATCAAGTGCGGCGACCGCGGCGTCATCACCGTCTTCCGTATAACCGGGGAGCAGGCGAAATCGTCGTCGTGGATGCAGGAACGTACCAACGTGCACAAGCGTTGTGTCGTTGGCAAGAGCAGGGAAGGGGCCGGCGTTACTGTGCTGAAGCACTACCCCGCCCTGATTGTGCCCAGCGAGAAGATCGTCAACGTGACGGGCGCAGGCGACTCCTTCGTAGGCACTACATTGGCTACGTTGGTGCACAAGCCAACTGTCTTCCACGACCCGGACTCGTTAGACGAGCTTATGGCACAAGCGCAGAAAGCCGCGGTACTCACATTGCAGAGCCAGCATGCGGTCTCGCCCCTCCTTTCCAAACTGTACCGTACACATCTGCCTGAGCTAATGTAGTTCCCGATGCCCTCTCCCTCAGATTCGTTGTTACTATGCTTCATTTATGGACCGAAGGCAAGGGTCCGACTTGCACATACTGTCTTGCGACTCTCAGTCTCTCTTTAGCGTCGGCAGTTTGAGCACGCTGTTGAGCCTTCAGTTTCTTCTCGTAGCGTGTCTATCAAGTTGAATGAGGATCCCACTGCTTGAGCCTATGCAACGAGCATACCTGGGCACCGTGCTTCAGACGAGAAATAATGTTCGCAGCTTCTCCCTTGGTCATTTTGTCGATACGATTCTTGCTCCGCCCTTCGGGGTCCAACAACCCAGGTCGTGCCTTCCAACGTTTCCTGACCATGGCTTTCTGGCTGTCCGTTGCAGGCTCACGACGCCAACGAGCATTCCGTCTTAATCTGCAGCAACGTTCAGCCAAGGATTTGCCTGTCGTGGATCATCACATACCCCGTCGCACTAGGTCCCTTGACCACACTTTGCACTGCAAAGGTGTCGGCGCCACGGATCGCTTCGGCCAATGTCTGCGCTCTGAGGACTTCCCTGCTCCTCTGGTAAGGAGAGATCTTCAACATGAAGGCAGTAGCCATCGAGACCGTGCGGGGCGTGAAGTTTACCACATATTGAGGTTCCTCCCCTGTGTCATGATAGGAATCAGCCAACTCCTGTCGCCTTAGGTGGTGAGTGACCAACCGTCGTTGCCCTCCTGCTTCTCGAGGCGTATGAAGCCTTCACTGAGGCATTGCAAAACATACACATCGTTACCGCAACCAACCCAAGCTAGCTGGCTCAATCGGCGAATGTGAGGGGCGCCGAACGCGTGGTCGACGAACGAGAATGGGTCTTCGTAGTCAACGTACGTGATGGACTTCGGATCCGGTACGTCGCTGGTACTTTGAGGCGGCTTCTCGCCTTCTTCGAGGGTGCGCTGGGCAGCCCGCTCCTCGAGCGAGGTGAGACTTTCGTCTACCGGCGGGTCGATTAACAATTGGACTGCTAGTAACCGACAACCTCACCATCGATGATTTCCGATGGGTCAAGGCCCAGCAGCGTAGGCAGGGAGACGACTCCCGATACACGGTTCTGCGAGTCCACGAAGTCGATTATCCTGCAGTCTTGCTTGCCGGTATCGGGCGAAAGCCTCATGCCTCGTCCAATCTAGTTAGCGGCGCTGGCTCAGTGACTAACAGCATGGCAGTCAGTTTGAATGTACCATCTGGGCAAAGACATTGCGGGAACGAGTAGGTCTCGCGACGATGACGCAGTCGATGTTGGGAATGTCAGCTCCTTCTGTCAATACAGCTTACACGAAGAGGCGATTTAGATAACGCATAAATGTGTACTGGTAATCGACGCACCACAGTTGATGAGGACAGGGAACTCGCCCTTCCTGAACGATTCTACAAGGGCACGCCGTTCACTTGCCGGCGTCCTCGAATACACATATCGCGCGTCGATGCCGGCTGTCCGGAAGGCCTCCGTGAGGTGGTGTACATGCGCCAGGTTCACGCAAAAAATCAGAGTGGACTTCCGTTCGGAGGCACGGTCGAGCCATGTCTGCACTACCACCTTGTTGATCGTCGGCGTGTTGATGACATGCGCTAGGCTGGTAGGGTTGAAGTCGCCAGTATGCGAATTGATGGTCACCTCGCTGAGGTCAATGTTGGCACGAACGCAAGTGAACTGGACATTGCACAACCTTCAGCATGGTCAGCATCGATATTTGGCATATGACAGGGAAGCTATGCGCACCACTGCTCTTTGATCATGTCCAAGAAGTCTCGGTGGTAGACGATCTGCTCGAAGACGGACCCAAGGGCAAGTCCGTCATGTCGGCTGAACGTCGCCGAGAAACCCAGGACCGCGATCGAGTGTTTGACATCAGGAGCTCGGAATTCCTCGTCCGGGTGGCGAATTGCAGGATGGAAGTGCGACAGTATGCGCCGGTACCTGCAGGCGTTCGCAAATGAGAGTCGCGTGAAGAGAAGCCTCAGGCTGGGTGCTCACGAAGGTGCGGCTGCGTGGTGCGCCTCGTCGATGATGACCGCCTTGATCCCATTGGGATTGAACTTCGCCAGTCTGTTCTGCCGGAGAAGAGTCTGGTACGTCGCGACAGTGCTGCACCCATGCCAAGACGTACAATGCATGCTCTCGTGAGCCCAATACTACATGTAACTATGCAGCCGTGAACACGTACAGGTCTGCATCTCCGGAAGCATGGTACTTCGCCCCCTGCTCTATCTCAACGCTCCACTCCGGATGCAGCTTCTCAGCCTGAGCAGCGGCCTGCCTGGCAAGCTCTACACTGTTCACGACGACCAAGGCCCGCCTCGCACCCGGGTTTTCGGGCGGTGAATTTATACGATCCAGCAGCGAGATGAAGACAGTCGTCTTCCCTGAACCAGTAGGAAGCGAGACACCGATGCGAGAAGAGCCGGATGTGAGGGCATTGAGGCAGGCGTCGATGGAAGCCTGCTGATAGGGGCGTAGCACTACTGAGTTGTTTGCAGAGACACTGTAGAATCGTTGCTGGGCACTAATCCCCATCCAGAGTCGTCGAACCAAGCATAGCATTGAACGATGGGAGCAGGATGCAAGCCTCTGCGTCACGATCGACACTGAAGCTCTGCGCAATTGGATGCAACTGTGCAAGGACACATTCCAAACATCGCTTGTACCGTTATTCGCTCACCAAGCCCACATCACCAAAACTTCTCACTTTCATCGCACATGGACCGCGGTAGGATATCGTCGTTTTCGTGCCTACTACGCAAACACGAGAAGTATTCTCTGCCCAGTGAGGCGGCGCTCAATACCGGCAGATGAAATATAACCAGAGTATCTAATGTGTATGGTCGTGCGAGCAGAATAAGTGAAGCTACTACGGTAATGTCCAACACCGTCCCCACGCTTAGCCAGAGCCACCAGAGTAGACCTTGCCGAACATGACCTCCTGGAGCTTGTCGTAGAGCGAAAGCACACCAGCACCAGCAACACCACGGAGGATGTTGGCACCAGCACCCTTGAAGAGCGACTTGGTACCCTCCTTGGCGACGATCTGCGCACCTGCGTCGAACATCGACTTGTAGTGGGTCGTCGAGCCGGAGGTCATCATCATACGACGACTACGAGAATAATCAGACAGGCCTGTTAAGGGTTTACTGTGCACAAACTCACCGAATAGTATCCAGAGGGTAAGAAGCAAGACCAGCACCAGTGGTGACACCCCAACCAAGGGCGAAAGAGGCCAGGAAGGAACCCTCGAGGGCACCAACAAGGACGACAGGCTCTGAGACATCCAGTCAGCAATCTACGTATGAGCAACACAAGTAAATCAAACGCACTGAGTGAGTCGTAGACACCAAAGTAGAGACCACGGTACACAATGATACCGACCACGGACGGGACGAAGCCACGGTAAAGACCAGCAACACCATCAGAGGCAAGAGTCTTCTTGTAGACATCGACCAGACCGTTGAACTGACGAGCTCCTCCACCCTTCGCCGACTTAGCATCGTTGGCAAGACGGGTACGGGCGTAGTCGAGCGAGTACACGAAGAGCAGCGATGTGGCACCAGCAGCACCACCGGACGCGAGGTTACCACCAAACCACCTCCAGTAGCCCTCGGAGCGCTTGAACGAAAACAAGGACTTGAAGTAATCCTCTGCATGTAACGTCAGACGGATTCCGATCAAAGATGCGCAGAAACTTACTGAACGCAAAGTTCAGCGCCTGCGTAGGGAAGTACCGGATGACGTTGGCAGTGTTACCACGCCAGAGGGAGACGAGACCCTCATCCTTGTACGTCCTCGCAAAGCAGTCGGCGATACCCTTGTAGGGGGTAGCCAGGCGACCCTGCTTGATCTAAAAGGAAAGGTCAGAAGGCCATCACCACAACGAGGCGCACACAGTATCCTACCATCTCATCCTGATTCTGGACAAGGAGCTTGATACGCTCGATGGGCGCAGCGGACGTCTTCGCGACGGCCTGGATAACAAACTCGCGTTAAAAGGCAACACAATGACAGTGAATGCAAAGTACACACAGCTGAGACACCACCCATCATGAAATCGGCTGTGAAAACATGCCAGGTCAGCAAAAGATTACGACGCGCGTGCCGCGCCCACGACGAGCGACGCAGCGAAGGACGGGGCCACGCACCGGCGAACTCCTTGGGGGTCTTGGACTTTTGGTCGACGCCATTGCGACGGAGAAAAACCGAGGAAGGGAGGGACTGAGTGGAGGTGGTGGACGAGTTGAGGGAGAGAAAAATGGCGTGCGACCGCTCAAGTACGATTCCGGCAGCTGCCGGAGCTTGCCGGCACGGGGACCCCGGCCTGCACCGAGTCGCTGCGCTGGTCGGTCCGTTCGGCGCATCGCTGCCGGCCAATGGGAGCCCGCTACGTCTGCAGCCACCGTCCAATCGACACTGGCCATCGCACAGGCACCGCCCCGAGGCCACCCTTCCGCGCACGCCGGACACGCGCACCGACGTCCACTAAGTACGCGCGCACGAGCAGTCTCAAATCTTTCAGCGATATTCCACCATGAACATTACGACGTCCACGCGTCTGAAAACTAGGCTGTAATACACAGGGATAGACAGTAAACTACGACCCTACAAACCGAAGAAACGCGGTACAGTATGAGTTACTATCGAATCGAGAATGCCCGCTAAAGCCAATCTGGCGATCCCGGCGCGTACTGAGGCGGTCGACGTGCAGAAGCAGACGCGGGGGAGGAGCATGATAACCAGGGTACGGGCTAGAGGGCGCGTACGACGACGCATAACGCGCCGAGACAGATGAGCCGTTCGCGACCGGTCGCGGAGGCAAGGCCGCTGGATAGCTCCAGTTAGACGACCCACTGGTGACGCTCGCTGGCGGGGATGAGGCTTCCGACCGGGATTTCTTCCAGATCTGCTCTGTAGGCGAGGGCAGTTGGTCATCTGGCACCTTCCTCTTCTTCGCCGGAGGAGGGGGTTCATCGTCGTCCGAATCCAGCGTCAAGTCAATGACGTCCGCCGGGACAGTCTTCAAAGACGACGCGTGTAGCTCGTTTGACGGGGACAACTCCCTCTTCACCCGGCCTTCATCCTCGTCGTCGGAGTCCAGGATCACAATCTCGGCGTCACTTGGTGGGGGCTGGCCATGTCCGTTGGTACCCTTCGCTGTTGGTTTTGGCGGTGATCGAGGAGCGGTGGGTACGGCAGCCTGAACAGGTGGAATAGGCTTGGTTTCTGGATGGGATGCCTTCCACTCCGCAGACCCATACTTGTTGTCCTCGGAATGCCACTGACCATCTGCTTCCACTATCACGTCCTCCAACTCTTCGGATGTCGAACGCAAGATCTCGTCGAAGTATCTGTTCAAGGCGTGGCTCAGCAATGAACATGAAATATGTCGCTTACAGGCACATACCCATCGACTATCAGATCATCTACGTTGAGAACTCTATCGCAGACAGGACACATCCATGTCGTCGTCTGTTCCATGACGGAATACCATGAGAACGCATCGAAACATTGCGAATGAACACATTTCGATGACCGACAAGGCGTCGATATGCGCATATAACTCAGCTGTCAATCTTGTGAGGGGATGTAGGCGGGGAAGAAATGATCGTCGTACTTACCGGACACTTGAGTGACATCTTTTGATGACCTGCGACGATATCGTCATCTGCATTGGCTGCCTGATTCACTGCGCATAGTGTCTCAATGAGAATGTGTAAAGCAGGGAAATACAACTACATACTCTTTTCAAATATCTCTTGGCTGCTCTTGTACTTGCCCTTCTTGAGCCGATCAATCAGCTGTTCGACGGTAGTGGTTTCCACCAACATGATCGCAAGATAATATTCTGAGACTCGCCTTAGTATCAGCTAGAGATATGGAACTATAAGTGATGTCGACGTACCTTGTTGTAAACTGGCTGCTGGCTGTTGACATAGACCATTTCAATGCGATTTGATGCGCCGTTCTGCGTGCGCAGATTTTTCATGATATCTGGCGGTGGAGCAGTCCCCGGCTTCTTCTTCATGCCCTTCAGGTTTGCAGTCAACGCCACGCCGTTCACCCTGACTTCGCAAGTCGGTGGAAATTCGATGAGACATGGATTGGTGGATGACCGGAAAGCCGAGGGAGAGTAGTGCTGGGAGGATGTGCAGTAGAGACGGAGCTGATACTTCGGACTACAATCGCAATCAGTGCCGCCGGACATCGGCGCCACTGGGGACCCACCTTGTCGAGTTCAACTTTGCAAGAATGTCATTGGTGATGGTGAAGTTCAAAGACTGTTGCTTCCGGTCCATTGAGCTCGTGGATTCTATGCTGGGTTATCGATCACGCGTTCCGTTGAGAGTCTCATTAACATACCTGGGCATTCTACGATAGCTGAGACGGCCCGCTCCACTTTGAAGAAGGGAGAAGGGCTGAATTTGATTGCTGTGCAACTGTGTGAGACGGTGCAGCTGCCGTATCAAGCGCATCGAACGAACCTAGAGGTGGGGCGCGCGGCGGATGGTACGTTGGGTCGACGCGGAGGTGCATAAGGATCGTAACGCGGGATGGTACCAGAGCTAGAAGAAGAGCCAGATGGGTAACTGCTATGACTTCCGCCTACTGGATATGCATGGCTCGACGGAGCGGCAGAGTATGAATGCTCGGCTGACCGTTGCGGTGTGTAGCTAAGCGAACCGGTTCGAGTCAGTAAGAGGCGAGAAGTTGGGAGCTCACCGACGCGGAGCGCACTGAAAGGAGCATTCGAGTAGGGGAGCACACTCACCAGCCGGCAGTCCGTACTTGGTTGATAATCGCCCGTCCCTTCACCCACTTGTCTACACTGTTGTTCGCCCTCCATCCTTCCATTTCTCGCGTAATGCGGTCAATGAGGTCCTGTTTCTTGCCCGACTTTGTGCAGTTGGCTAGGCACTCCTCGTTAAAGCCGGTGAGGATCTGTTTGAGACGCTCAACGGTGTTCGACTTGACGTTGTGTCGCAAAGCCTGTGGGCCACCGCCGTCCTTAGGTGAGCGCGATCGGAGAAGGGATCTGAGAATAAACATACGTCAAAGTCAGACCAAACGTTCGTGCTGGCCATTGAAGCGTGTGCCGGTCGACCTGTGCAGCGTCCTCAATGCCTTGGGGAACAGCTGGGAGATAGGAGGCCAGGAAGACTCTGAAGATGAGTCGCTGTGCGGCCTCTACGGCGCTGCACTCTGTGGGCCGTGGGAAAAGGCGGGCAGAGACAGGCATCACATGACCAGCGCGTCACGGTCTTGACCTCGATCGTGGATCGCGATGCTTACGCTCAGCCTGAGACGCAACGCGGCGCGCTACCTTTGACAAGCACTGCCAGTTATATTGCAACGAGCTGCCATGTCTACAGAAGACGACTACGACAAGCTGAGCACGGATGAGAGGGAGGCCCGCGACAAAGCCGATCGCGAGCGGGAGGCGGCAGAGCAGGCTGGTGCGTCCCTTCTTCGTGAGCTCATTTCAGTCACTGACCTTCTTCAGCCCTCCCTTATAAGTGGAGACAGGAACTCGGAGAAGTTGATGTGGTCGTTCCCGTGCCGAAGGGAACACGCGGGAAGGAATTGAACGTCGTTATCCAGAAGAAGAAGCTCAGTGTCGGCCTGAAAGGCAAGGAGCCGATCGTTGCGGGTGAGCTCTGTAAAGAGATCAAGGTGGATGACAGCACATGGACACTGGGTGAATGGCATCGTGAACCAGGGAAGTGTATCCATCCTAACATTGACGCATCACGCAGAGGACCAGGAGGCGGTCCATGTCCACCTCGAGAAGATCAATAAGCAGCAGTGGTGGGAGAATGTCCTCACTCACCACCCCAAGATCGATACCACGAAGATCCAGCCGGAGAATAGCAAACTCAGCGACCTTGACGGAGAAACAAGGTATGGTTCTCATTCATAGGCATCGCTGCTACCAGCCTGATCCCGCGCGCAGGGGGATGGTAGAGAAGATGATGGTGCGCATGTGTTCCAGAAGGTTGTGCATGATCAAATCTCGCTTATCTCTGGCCGTCAGTTTGACAACCAGCAAAAGGTACGTATCTGATAATTTCGGTGCTGGATGTATTGACGGTGTCGCTTTCTAGCAAATGGGCAAGCCCACGTCGGACGAGCTCAAGAAGATGGAGGTACATACGACAAGCCGCATGAATACCGATCTTGTTGACTGATAGCGAGATGGCGCAGGTACTCAAGAAGTTCCAGGAACAGCACCCAGAGCTGGACTTCTCCAACGCCAAAGTCTCTTAGAGATACCTCCCAGTATGCACAACGGTCGACTCTCCAGCACTGCAATGTAGCTCAAGCAATCTTGTATAATGGCACTCAATGCATGTATCTTTATCCAATACCTTCGACATGCTCTATTGAGTAAACGGGAAAATGAGCCGCACCTCGACGAAGTACATTACACTACCTTCCTCCGCTTTCCAGATCCGGAGCTGTCGGCTGCTGCACTCTTCCGTTTAACTCTCTCGACCAGACTCTTCAAGTCATTCCCGCCTTTGTCTGCACTCGCGTCTGCATATGCGTCTTCCCTGGAGCCCTTACTCCTATGGCGCTTCGATCGCTCCTCGAGCAGAGTCTTCATGCTCTTCGTCTCCTTGAAGCTACAACCATTGCGTCAGCATCGCACAGACCCACACGAACAGACACGACATACCGAGGATTACTCGGGTCAATCGCAAACGCATGGTCCTCAAACACCGCCTTGAATCGGTTATCGCTGACATTGATACTGAAGTCCTCTTGCAGCTCGTCCCCCTCCTCCGCGCCCTTCTTCCCCCTCCGTTTCTTGTTCTTCAGCTTTGCGCCCTTCTCGGCTTTCATCACTGCCTTCATGTTGAAATGCTTCGGCTCACGCGCGGCGTCGCCGGACGGGCCCGCGACGAGCGCAAGCTCCTCTGCGGTGGAGACATGCCGGACAGGAGGAGGCGAGGCGGACTCGCGGCGGGTTTTCTTGCTCTTGGCTTTATCCTTCTTACCCTTCTTCGTCTGCGCCCTCTCCGCCTCGTCTGCTCCTTCACTCCCCTCATCCTCACTCCCCGCCGCGAAGAACTCATCGCCCGCCACACCCTTCTTCCCGCCATCCCCCTCATCATCACTGCCACCGGTCTTCGCCTTCCTCTTCTCCACGATCTCTTCCTTCCGCTTCTTCTTCTTGTCCTTCATCTTCCGCTTATACCTCTCCAGCGTCGTCTCCTCGTCCTCGTCCTTCCGCTCGCTCAACCCAGGCGTAAACGTGATCTCCATATCCACGTCCCCGTCGTCTTCGCCATGGGCGCCCGGGAGGTCCTTCCCGCGGCCCCACCCCTCGGGCAGCGCATCGTCGTCGCCCCCAAGCAAGAGCGCACGGAGCTTGTCGCGCTCGGCGCCCTTGGTTCTCGACTTGCCCTTGCCCTTGCCGGTCTCGGACTCGGACTCGGAGCCAGACGACGAGGCGATGTAGGCCTTGAAGTCGTTCTCCTCGATCTCCTTGCGCGAGAGGACGCGCCGCGTGAGTTGCACGCGCTCTGGGTCGTCCTCGTCCCACGTCAGCTTGACTTTCGAGTGGCGGAGGGCCTGGGCATCGTGTAAGGGAACTTTCGACGGAATGGATCATTACAATTGATGACGTACGTCGGTCACAAATTCGAGTCCTTTGTACGGGACAGAGAGGTCGTCTGTGGCTTCGTCACTGTGCAGGCCGCGATAAGAGAGAAAGACGAGGATAGCGACGTCGGGAGACATACCGAGGCTCGTTGTCGAAGGTCATGCCTTCTGGCACAAAGCTGAGGTCAAACACGTTAGCGGAGCGTTCGAGCTCGGTGCCCTCTAACTCATTGTAGATGTGCGACGCAGCCTCCACTGTGTCACACTCTACGATAGCATAGTAGTATCTACAATAAATATGTTAGCCAAACCGTGAACGCATCAGCAACGTTGTTGACGTACCGTAATCGTTCGAGCTGGTATTTCCTCAATGCGTCTTCGTCGTAGTCCTCCCCATCGCCAACCTCGAAGATAGTCTTTTCGTTGATCTCTTCCTCGTCTTCGTATTTCTTCTTGAACAGCTCCACTGGCGGCCCCTCCGTCTCTTCCCTCGCCATGCGCTCCCTGCCGAACTCGCTAGGGTACACACGCACACTCAGGACCTTGCCACGGGCTGCTGTTCCTGAGCCTTTAGCTTTCGCCGCCTTGGCATTGGAGTTCGATGAAGACGCAGCTGCGTGTGCAGTCGGCGAAACCAGAGAAGAGAAGATCTTGTACAGGTGGATAGCGCGGACGTGATCCCAGTCAAGGTTTACCACAGCAATTCTGCGCGTACGATCCGCCTCGGGGACGGCAGCCTCCGCCTCCGGGTTCTCCTGCGCATACGCAGCGGCCTGAGCATCCAGTTCGGCAAACGTGTCCTCGTCCAGGTCGATCTCGGCCTCATCGTCGTCGCGAGGAACGGGGATAGGTTTTGAGACATCGCGGCCGAGGACGAGCACTCCGTCGGCTTCACTCTCGTCTTCGGACGCCTGCCTGTCTTTTCCGTCTTCCTCGTCGGAGGACTCAAGGAGGGCCTCTCCTCGAGCGTAGTCTGGACCTGCCTTCGGGGCGGATTCGTCCTCGCCCTCGAGGCGGTAGAACCGACGGAGGTTGTCTTGTTCATGGGTGCTGGCTAGACGTCTGCCATACTTGTCGACCCGACCTGAAAGGCTTCGTTAGCATGGAATCATTGTGTCGACGCAGGCGTAGTGAAGGAAATGTGGTGATAAGACATGTAGCTATACGCCTCGACTTGCAAAGGTGTTTGTGTCCCAGGCAGCCTGGTACCGGCGCGTGTCTCGGATGCAGACCGTACTCACCTTTCTTGCCCTTGCCCTTCTTGTCCTCGTCGAACAGCTCCTTGAAGCGGTCATCTACCACAACCTTTTGCTTCTCCTTCTTGATTCTGCGAAAGCGAGGGTCAGTCTTGAATCGCGCAAAGCGGGGATCGGACATGGCGGGAGGAGGGAGCTGCAGCCAATCAGAGGGCGCGCTGGCAGAAATTGAACGCGGTTCCCGATTGGGAGGCGAGGCGGCGATCAGGAAGGTCTGATTGGGCAGGGGAAGGGCGACGGGTGTGCGTCCCTTGGCGACGGTCGGTCGACTCGGTCACCACCAAGGCCAATCAGGAGCGCCC
>NW_025955126.1:0-86828 GCF_022376445.1 Fomitopsis serialis
CGGGCAGCAGGTAAATCTGGCAAGCTGAAGGGGCCTGCCGCAGTTACAGCGGGAAGCGAAGTTGTTGACGAAGCGGGCAACACGACCTCAAAGCCGGCGCCGAGCAAGGCCCGGCCGGCAAAGCCTGGTGTCAAGCCCACCAGCGACCGGCCGGAGCCTGCCCCGAGCCCTCTGGAAGCCGGAAGCAAATCAGGCCCAGGCCGAGGTATCGTACCACCACTGACCCAGCAACCCAGGAGGTTGCTAAGCGGCCTGACGCAAATCCGGAAGCTGGCACCACATCAGGAAACCTACCCCACACGAATTTGTGGAAATCTGCACAAATTCGCACAAATCTCCTGGAGACCCCATTTACTTGACCCCCCTGATTCCCTCGCTCGAATTTGCGTGAATCCACGTTCAATGGCTGTGAATTGCAAGGAAATACTAGCTCGGCCATACAATCTGGGTACTTCAATTCACATTGTTTTGCATGTATTTACACGCATAGCCACTACATCCACCCTACTCAATTCGTACCTACAGCTGGCATTCGCCCAGAGCGCTCGCTGTTGCCGTGCCTGCCCCCTCGCGCTCGTCTGGTTGCTTGCTTGCCCATCTGTCCGCTCGTCTGCCCGTCGCCCACCCGTCCATCCATCCGTCTGCATGCCCACTCGGGCGCGTGTTCGTCGGCCGTGTCTGCGAGCTGCGCATTTGCCCAGCGCGCTCTCGGTCACCGTGCGCGTGGTGGTTGACCGCGCCCTGTGTCCGTGTGCTCGCCCTCTCGCCCTCTCGCCCTCTCGCCCTCTCGCACTCTCGCCCTCTCGCCCTCTCGCCTTCTCGCCTCTCGCCCTCTCGCCCGCCCGCTCGCGCACCCACCCGTCTTCCTGCTCACCTACTCATCCGCTCACGCACCCTATCGCCCGCCGGTCTGCCCGTCTTCCAGCCCGCTTGTCTGCTTGCCCGGTACCCATTCGTTGGCCTGGTCATTCGCGTGCGTGTGCGTTCGTTGGCCGTGCGTGTGTGCTGGGCAATCACGGTCGCGGGGGGCGTATGCTGCCATCTGCCATTTGTCCACCCGCCTGCCAGTGCGCACTCGTCCACCCAGCCACACGCCCGTTAGTGCACTCGTCAACCCATTGACCCGCTCACCCACTTACTCACCCACTCACCCGTTTGACTTCCCGCCCGCCGCTCACTCTCCCGCTCCCTCGTCCACTCGTCCGCCGCCGTCTGTCCATCGGCCATGCCTGCACCTAGGGCATTGGCCCTGAGTGCTCGCGGTCGTCCGCTGCACGTTGCTGTGTTCCGTGTCTACGTTAGTGGGCTCGCTCGCGTGCGTCTGCACTCACCGCTGGACTCTCGCCCTCGCCCGCCACACCTTCCCTGTCGTCCGATCGTCATCTGCTCGTCGTCCCCGCTCGTCTTCCGCACCCAACATCCGCTCGTTGTCCCCGCTCGTTGTCCGCGCCCGCCGTCGCAACAGTGCAAGTGGATGGGTGGTCGAGCGGACGAAAAAGCAGTCGGGTGACGGACGAGTGGGCGGATGAGCAGGTGGACGAGTGGGCGGATGAGCAGGTGGACGAGCCGGTCGAGCACGCACGGACGGCCAGTACCTAGATATGCGAGGGGGCAAGTCCGGCGCGAGAGAGCGAGTGAGCGGATGTGCCATAGAGCTGGCAGTGCCAGAGGTGACAGACGCTCGGCGGGCGCACGCACGGGTGAAACGCAGGCATCCGCCATCGCAGAGATATAGCTAGCAAGCGTCGGTCTACTACTGGCCGTTCAACGTGGAGTACGTCTCGACGGTAGGCAACGTCACTTCGTACTCGGGAAGATCTCTCCCACGCGGCGCTTGTAGTCCTCCTCGCAGAGGTCCATCATTCCCGAGTGAACCGGGATGCGCGTGCGAAGTCTCGTGGCAAACATGCCAGCCTTCTTAGCTTCTCGACCGCCCTGTCGCTATGACCAGTTGCACCAGAAAGCGTAACTGCGTCGGGAGAGTTGTAGCACCCGATCTCGAGCACACCCGGACCGAGCTCTGCGAGCACTTCTGCGATGATTGCTCCGGCCTGCTCCGGTGAGCAAGCCAGGGCAGCCATCGTGTCGTCCTCCTTCTCGAGCAAGATATAGCCTTGCCACGGGCAATGGCGAGCTCAAGAGCGAGAGCCCTCGTCCCGCACCACTGGCATAAAGAAGGACAACCTCACCGGTGGAATGGCCGAGCAAGACGTCGGAACGAACCCTAAGAGCAGCAAGCGTGTCGGACCAGGGCTAGCTGGAGCACAGTGAGCGAGGGAAGAGTGATGGTGATGGCCAGATAGCACCGAGTGTGTCGCTGTTGATGGAAGTGTCTGCAAAGAGTCCAACCGTCGTTGATGAGGCTCTGACCGGTCGCTGAGAGATAGACTTGGTCGAGCTCGTTCACCGTATCGCGGGCGGTGGTCTTGTAAAGGTCACGTCCCACTAAACTGTAAAAGGGTAGTCAGGTAAGCAGGCACACAAACTCACCTACAAGTCTGGAGTTCTCTTTGGAATCGACTGCCCCTTCCTCTCGAGTCGTCTTGCCCTCGTCGCGATCCTGCGGCCTTGTTTTCAGGGAGTAAGTTCGAAGTCAGCCGATACGTTGCGTCTCAGGAGAGCCACGCGGAAGCCGACGCTTCGCAGGGCTTTGGTTTCATAGGGCACAGGACTTCGCGGCGAAGAAACGGGAGGAGGAAGAGTTAGACTGCCAGCCGCCAGCTCAGCACGCCCACATCGGTAAACTCCGAGGTGGGCGCTTGCACTTCAAATTTTACTCGCTGATCGTCTCAGAGGCTCGCCCACTCGATTCCCGCCCTCTCCCTGTCGAACTCCGTTACGACAAGCAGCTCCGATAGAGCTTTGGACGACCCTGGTACCGACTTCGACGATGCATTGCCACACCCGCCACGCAACCCGCCCACGAGCAAAAAGGTCTTCACGACGGTGCACTCCGAGTTCGGCCACTGTGCGAACGAGCTGCGCGTGCTCTAGTGAGTCCCGAAGTAGGCTGGGGATCGGATGGTATTGAGGTGTGGTCAATGGACAGGTGAGGCATGATGGATGCGACACCACCCGTCTGCACGAGCTACTGACTGCTCTATCAGGCGACGGGACGCACGTACAAGCCCATGGCTTCGAGCTCAGTGAACGTGCGACGTGTACCATCGAGCGCGCTACGTTCACCCACTCGCACAACAGAGCGCAGGAATGCAGACACGCCCCATCCAGCATGTCCTGCTGGCTACTCTGTCAGAACGAAGACAACGACGAGATGCTTGCCCATTCGCCACCCACTCGCCCACCCACTCGCCCACCTACTCGCCCACCTACTCGCCCACCTACTCGCCCACTGACTTGCCCGTCAGTTTGCCTGCTGTCTCGCTCGGCCATTGTTCTTCTGGCCCGCCGTCTCGCTTCCCCGCCATCACCCTATCCCCGTCGCACGGCCCCGCCGCCACATAGGCCCGCCATCTCGCTTCCCCGCCCGCTTCCCCGCCCGCTGTCCGTCTCGCCCACGGGCTCGCTCGCTCTTCATCTCGGTCTCCTGCCGTCTAGCCGCTGTCTCGCTTGCCCAACGTCTTGTCTGTCCGTCGTCTTGCTCACCCGTCGTCTCGCTCACCCGTCGCCTCGTCCGCGCGCTGTCTTGTCTGTCGCCTCGCCCGCGTGTCGTCTTGCCCGCGCCCTGTTGCTCGTGCGCTCTCGCATGCAGCCTCGCATGCACCCCCTCGCCCGCGCTCTCCTCTGCTCGGTCGGCTGACCACCCACTCGTCCACGCGATTGCCCACGTGATCGCTCGCTCGTCCGTGCGCCCACTTGCCAACAGACCCGCTGCCTGCCCGTGGACCCGCGGACCCTTGGCCTGACCGCGAACAGCTCACACATAGCGCAACAAGTAGTCGGGATATGCGTACCATTCAACACGTGGTACGTCCCACATCCGCGACTGCGTCGACCAGATGCACGGCTGTCTCCGAGTTGACAGGCACGCAGCGCACCCACGGTGACGGAGAGATTTCGACATGGGTCTTCGCACGACGCGACCACTGGCTCCTTCGTCCTAGCGAATTCAGTATACAACAAGCACGACAGGGGCAGGAGGAGAGATGATGGAGCGAAGCTGGACGAGATGAGCTGTGTGTACATTTACTGTTGTGTATTGTAATCACAGCCAATCGAGGCATCCGATGTACATCATTTTTTGACGTGGGTGTATATGAAAATGTGTTTCTGCCTGTTCGGAAGGCGTTTGCACCGATTTACAAGCCATTCGGAGCGACGGGCGCGCCGCGGTGATTTGACGCCGATTTGCGCCACATTCGCGCAGGGGTGGTTTCCTGATGCCAGTCGGAAGAGAAAGGCTCCGGCCGAATCCGAAGCCGACGCCGACAGCGAGGTGGTCATTCTGCCGACGCCGGGTAGGTAACGGTCAGTGTCGCATGTGCCACATCTAACATCCTTTCATTTTTTAGTCAAGCCGAAGAAGACAAAGGACGTGCCGGCAGTACGCACCGGTCGTCCTGGACCACAGCCACACGAAGATAGCCCAGCCATCGCCGGCAAGACTTGGGACGAAAGGCGGCAGTGGATCAGGCAGCTAACCGTGGACGACGGCGTTACGAAGCTCGTAGACAATCTACACCACCTGGTGGGTGCATCCTTTGAGGCCTGGGCTACGTGGTGTTGACGAGCAGCGACCAGCCGGAGACCGGAGCATGGCAATCGAAGACGAAGTGGGATTGGGCGAGTTGGAAGTACCGCCGCGCAAGGTGCACTCCGGATATCCATACGGACAAGGCTGTCCTCACGCAGTTCCGCTCCTGGCTCACCAGAATCCGCACAAGCCTCACCGACACTCAGATGGCCGGGAAGACGGCCTCATGGTCACATTGGCCATTGCAATGGTTGTAAAGGATGTCGAGAAGAAAACCGAGCACCGGAGTGACGAGGAGGAGGAAATCCCGCAGTACGTGCACAAATCCCAACTGACATACCGCTTTGTCGAGGAATTGGGGGAACACTGCACCGAGATCGCGGATCTCTGGTCGGACATGGCATACTGCATGCAGAAGAAGCGGAAGGCGGATGGAGAGCCCCAGAAATCATCCGCCATCGGTGCCCGGGCAAAACGGTCCAAGCCCAATGTGTCTGCATCGCCGGCGCCGGGAAAGCGGTCGGCAAAGAGCACGAAGGCGACCAGATCGTCCACTCGCCGGCGTTAAATATACATAGATATCCTGCTACTGTATACGTTCAATTTCAACAACGTGCCTACCACCTTATCATTCCCACCTCCCATAATGCATCACCGGTGTCTTGACCTGCTAGCCCTGTGTGAGTGCGCTCCCCGAGATTCTCACCGAAGTCTCGGGCCGAGAGGTATGTGAAGTCCTCGGCCGAGTGTTGTGTGAACTCCTCGGGCCGAGGGTTTGGTGAAATGCTCGGGCCGAGAGTTCTGTGAAAGTATCGGGCCGAGAGTTCGGTGAGATTCTCGGCGAGAGTTCGGTGAGATTCTCGGCCGAGAGTTCGGTGAGATTCTCGGGCCGAGAGTTCGGTGAGATTCTCAGGCCGAGAGTTCGGTGAGATCTCGGCCGAGAGTTCGGTGAGTTGCCCGGTCCGGGACTTCGGTGCAATGCTCGGGCCAGGATTTCAGTGCAGTTCCCCGGTGCAGAATTCGATGAAACATGGTGGCAGGAAACTCGGTGTTCCTATTGGGCCAAAAATCGGTGGTATGCTCGGTCCGAATGATTGGTGAAGTCTCGGGCCGAGGTGCTGGTGACGTTCTCGGACCGTGCATTTGTGTGTGTTTGACTCGGGCACTCCTGTGGCTTTCAGTCCGGTCTTGGCGCACGAGATACATTGTACATTTGGCGAACTCTATGTTACACTGAGGTTTACACGTATTCTACAGGACAGGTAGGTTATTCCCGGCTTATCTCATTCCACCGCATTGCCCCATCCATCTCATTCGCCGAGCCCGTTACCGGCGGTTCCACATCCCCAGACCTGGGGCCCCGTTTGATTGCCCGGTCCCGGATTCCTTGGGGAGTTCGGCGGAAGTGGTGGGGGTGCTTCAGCCGGAGGAGGTGGCGCCGCTGGGCCATTGCCCGAACCCGGTGGGACGACAGAGGCTGGGCTTGTTGGTGCCGATGTGACAACCGGGGTACCCTGTTGAGGCGGGACTGTATCGGAGGTTGCCACCGACGGAATGCCGGTTGTGGAGTTGACCGGTGCAGCGAGCGGGAGACGGGGAACCTCAGCCGCCGATGGTGCTGCAGCCAACGTGGTGGGCAACGGCTGAATACTCGAGGGCGGGGATCGGGCGGGTGCGATAGTCGGTGCGATGGCAGCGGCGGCCAGCAGCTGAGGCACCTGGCTGAACAGGGGCCTCGGGATGAAGCCCCCAATTCCGCCTGCACCGGTCCCGAACTCGCGACTGGCCCAGGCGAGACGAGGGGGAAGTGGCGGTGGCGCCGGGGCTGCCTGTACCGTCGGCACGGACACGGTAGCCTCGGAAGTCGCTCCGACCGGGGACTGTCAGGTATGAATGTTAGACAGTTGACGATCAATGGAAAGCCAGATGGGTAAACTCACCTTTGAGGGCACCACCGGGGACGACGCCTGATCGAAGACTGCAGGATGCCCTGCCGGAGCACCTGACGTGGTAGCCGCCAGCTGGTCACGCATGCCATCGTCCAAATGCATGTCCGCTCCCGGCGCCGGCTCCATGGTCTCGGCGTTGGGCGGTGGTGATCCGGACATCGACGTCCGTCCCATGTCGTTTGTCAGTCCCTGCGGTCCACTTGCCGCGCCCTGGATCATATCGCGGAGGGCCTCGATGTAGGCCTCTTGGTCACCCTCTCCCAGGAATGCCAGACCTGACCGAAATGTCAGTTCGAACAGTCAATGTGAGCAGAACAACTCACCGAGCAATCGCTGATGCTCAAGCAACGAGTTGTTCATGGCCTCCAACGCAGCCACCCGTTCATTGAGTTGTCGGACGTCACCCTCGAGCTCGCGGACACGCAGCTCCGCGTTCCCGGCGAGCTCCGCCGGGCGTTGCATGACCACCACGGGCGGGCCGAGCGAACCACGAACTCCACCCGGGCCAACTGGATACATACGCCCTACAAAATTAGTGGTGCGTATGGTCAACGGAGGGAAAGCCAGCGTACTGATGTCACTCGGATCGGGCGGCGGGTCCGTTGCAGTCTTCGCCCGCTTGCGTGGGGGCTCAGGGCCAGTCTCCGCCTTTGACGATCCCTCGCCCCGGTCCTTCTTACCCTTTCCTTTCGACGGCGGCGCACTCCCCTTCCGTTTGGGAGGCTGCTTGGTGACCGGGGTCGGGCGGCGCGACGGGGTGTTGCTGCGTCTGGTGCTCCGCCGGGACCCAGTTGTCGCGACCGAGCCGTTCTCGCTTTCGGTGTCCGAATCGCCATTGGTGGTTGGGGGCCCGTCGGCGACACTGTCGGAGCGCTCGGAGGCGACGCTGCCTGCGTGGGAACTTCCCGCCGACGACTTCTTCGACGACCTCCCCCGGCCAGCCTTCTGCGGCTTGAATGTGCCTTCGGTGTCGATGGCTTCGCACTTGGTCTTCTTCACATGGCAGAAGTCGCACGCGGCGACCTTTCTCTTCTTCGGCTTGCCGTCCTTCCAGAATGCTGACACCTTTTTGACCGAGATGTAGCAGGGGAATCCCTTGCACGCAGTGCAAGGTGGATCCTGTCAACGAGGTGAGTGGTCAGAACACACGCTGATCAATGCAGCTCACCCGCAGTTCCCTGTCCCCCCTCTTCCGGGTCTCACCCTCGGCCTCGTAGTCCATCACGAATGTCGCCCGGTCCTTCTTGATGGCTTTGGCCTTTTTCGCGTCTACCGTAGCGTCCGGCGTGTCCAACTTGAGGATGCCTTTGCGCCCCGGCTTGCCTGATACCGACGTGTCAGCGATGCCACCCAGACAGATGGCAGGGCACTCACGCTTCCCCTTTGCCTTCGCCGAGACTTGTTCTTCTTCCTCCTCCTCCTCCTCCTCCTCCTCCTCCTCCTCCCCTTCCTCCCCCTCTTCCCGCTCGAGCTCCTCCTCCTCCGGCGATTCGTCGTCCTGCCGGCGCGCACGCTGCTTTCCCTTGCCGGATCTCGGCGGGGTCGTGGACCGCTGACGCTTCTTCGTTGCGGGCTTCTTCCCCTTCCGCCGGGATTGCGTCGGTTCCTCGTCATCGATCTCCATGCGGTCGTCCGGCACCGGCACCTCCTCCTCGCCATCCGAGTCGTTTCCCGCAAGCTCCTGGAAGCGTACGGCTGGGCCCTGGCGGGATGGTCCCGCGGTTGCATTCCTCGAGCCACGCGGGGAATACAAACCCGTCACTGCGAGTGGGTTGTACCACTCACAGTCCGGCAGGCGGTCGTCGTCCGGACGAATGAGCGAGAGCCTCACCGGGACCCCCTCCGCGTCGACATGTTGAGCTCCACGATGGCCGACAGGAGCACCAAGGGGATCACTGGACGGTCCTCGGGATCCTGTTCCTGCGACCAGGCCAAGGCGATCTCGAACATGACCTCGCGCTGTAGAATATGGTCAGCATCGCTTCGACCCTGCGTGATATGGATGTATACTTACCACGAGGTTCACCAGGGGTTCCATCTGCAAAGTCGAATGTCAACACCACCGGTCGGTGCCCAAAGTATGCTGTCAATACTTACGATCCTTCCCAACAGCTCCTCCTCTTCGTCCACCTCAACCAAGCGGCCTCCAAAGAGTTTCAGGAGACGGTCGGTTGTCTCCTGTAGGTACGCGGCCATTTCTCCCGGCCTCATTGCCGTGACCGGAGGCTCGGGGTCGTAGGCCGGTTCGGCGGCGGCGGCGGCGGCGGCGGTGGCATCTTCGGTCGACATGGTTCAGGCGAGCAGACACAAAGCAGAGTAGACGGAGTTGCGAGGACGGGGGCGGGGAGACAGAAGGTGATGAAAGCAAGAGACAAGCGACGCGAAGCCACACCGATCGCGAAATCCAACACCGACGGTCACGTGCACCCGGCGGGCCGCGGAAATTTACCCGAAGATGAACATCGTGATGGCGCGTCGCCTTGTTGTTGCATTCCATTCTCTACCAGGTCCATCCACCTTGGATTGATGTCTGCACAAGGTACCGTGTGTTCTGCATTTGTCGGGGCACGTACTGACTACTCCGGCCAGATTCTGCCAGTCCAGCCGCATCCGGCATCAAGAATATCACTGGCGCCGGCACCCAGCCCGAGGTGGCGCGCCCACTATCCGCTGCGGAAGACGGGGCTGTTCAGCCTGAGGTAAGCCGATGTTTCCGATGTCTTCCTGAGTTGCACTGACAGTCCTTTGTGCTACTCGGCGAGACAGAGCACAGTCAATCTCAGGACGCAGACTCCTAGCACGGCACCCGGGATGCCAAGACGGGAAGCTACCGTGTTCGGCCAGGAGGGTTTAATGTCCCAATGAAGCGTAAGGGCTCGCATGCCCCGCCCGGAAATGTAAGTCCCTTTGTCTTGTTTCCTCTAACACTGACCGACGTGTATGCAGGACCGAGCTCAGTCTGTCCGGCGCGAGACGGATGCCGGGGATGCCGGGGAGTTACAGCAGGCGCCAGTAAAGCGTGTCAGAACTTCGGTGAGTGCTGCTACTCTGGTACGTTAGCAAGTTCTCGACACTAATCAACGCGATCGCTCAGCCAACCACGACACGGGTTACTCCGTCGGAAACGGATACGGTGGATGCGGGCGTTTCGCAGGCACTGCCACGCCCCGAAAGTCGACATGACGCAAGTCAGGTACGCGACGTTCCGGCTTGCATGGCCTGTGCATAACTTTCCTTTCCTCATGACTTTGATGCACCACGCTCTAGGCAAATCAACCCCCGGCGCGCGCGGCTACCGAGGCCTTTGTCAAGATTGGAAAATGGGGACTGCCCTTCAAGAGGAGGCCGGAGGTTTGTGTTTCGTGCTACGTGAGTCGGTCGGCACTTACCAGGCTTTGCACTCGGGAAACGAAAAGATGTCGGGACGTTCGGGCAACAGTGCGCCGCCTCGCCAGCCCGCTGTTGCCGGAGGCCAAGCCGCATCCACCGAGCCCGGGGTAGGGAGGAGTGACCCGGACGTTATGGTCGTGGGCCACACGAAGCCGGCCCGGGGAATCACGGTCAACGATTCCGACGTGGAGATCGTGGACGACGGGAGCCAAATCCTCGCAGGCAGCACAAATCGCAAGCCGCCGCCCGCTGTGTCCACCAAGCCTCGTCCACGCCCTCGCATGCTGAAGGCACCTCGGCCCGATGGGTTGTTGGGCCATCGTTGACTCGGGACAACACGACTATGGCAGGCGGCCGGGCGGCGCGATTGATCACCTATGGGCACGCATCGAAGCCCGATGGCATGGCGCACCCCGCGCTTGAGAGGGAGCAGCCGGGTCGCGAGATCGCCCACGCACCTAGCGGGGCTCCGGATCCAACTGTGTTGGAAGACAGCCAGCTCAGGGCCTCGGTACGTGGTTATCGCACTATGTCAGACATATGCTCATTGTTGTACCCAGTCTTCAGACATTACGGAGTCGATTGCGAACAGGGACGAGAATGGTGAGTGACCTTTTCAACGGGCAGTTGTGCGTGGCCTGGGTCCCGGCACTGCATGCCGGGTAAGCTGTGTGTCCCATGCAGAAGGCAATACACTCGCCCGGACGGCGGGGTAGGCTTCGGCGTGCATCAGGACTTCATGACAGCTCTGTGTCAAGTCTGATGACATCGTGTTTATAGCATATCGATTCCACGACGAGGCGATGTTGCTTGGCAGGGAACAAGATCCCTTTTTCACATTCTCGGTTACAATGACTGACCGGTATGATTATGGAAATAACCTGTGGGAGGCAGACAGTCACCCCGCCGTAGACTGGCCGCCAAACTGTACTGTTACGTTTCCACGGCCCTGATTCCTTATTTACTGACTCTTTGCATACTCAGTTCCCGGCCCAGCGTTCACGGGTTCCACACCGACAAGAGTTGCCGAGCTTCAGGCTGAGAAGGCGATCATCATGGCCCGCATTGACGCCCTCAACGCGCTTCAGGCAGCTAACAATCGGAACAACCGTGCCATTGACTGGGTGGTCGAATACTATCAGGCGAGGGGTCACTCGGGGTGATGGGTCTAGTCTTCACGCGTGTATTAGTTATTCGTAGTGCACCTGAATGCTATGCTGGCGTGGGTCACAATAAAGCCTTCGCCTGGTACCAATGAATGCAGAGCACCCAGTTCAAATGGCCGGCTGCATGGTCTCAAACTGACCGGCCGGAACGTTGGAGACGTCGGGCCGAGTGCACCCTGTGAGCCCGGGTACGGCCGCAGGGCTACATAGATGGCCGGCCGGAACGTTGGAAACGTCGGGCCGAGTGCACCCTGCGAGCCCGGGTACGGCCGCAGGGCTACATAGATGGCCGGCCGGAACGTTGGAAACGTCGGGCCGAGTGCACCCTGCGAGCCCGGGTACGGCCGCAGGGCTACATAGATGGCCGGCCGGAACGTTGGAAACGTCGGGCCGAGTGCACCCTGTGAGCCCGGGTACGGCCGCAGGGCTACATAGATGGCCGGCCGGAACGTTGGAGACGTCGGGCCGAGTGCACCCTGTGAGCCCGGGTACGGCCGCAGGGCTACATAGATGGCCGGCCGGAACGTTGGAAACGTCGGGCCGAGTCCACCCTGCGAGCCCGGGTACGGCCGCAGGGCTACATAGATGGCCGGCCGGAACGTTGGAAACGTCGGGCCGAGTCCACCCTGCGAGCCCGGGTACGGCCGCAGGGCTACATAGATGGCCGGCCGGAACGCTCCCAACGTTGGGCATAGGACACCCGGGTTTCACATGAGCAATGCTAATGTCCGGCCGCAGCTACTCCGACGTGTCTGTGGAACCATGCATCCCGGGCGGTCGCCACGTTCGCAGTATGCTGCGGCAACACCGGCCGGAACGCTTACATCGACCGACTGCTTGCTCCGGTCGGCCTCCGGGTCAACGTTCGAAACGACCGAATCTCACTCCGGTTTTGACGTTGGTAACGTGTTAGACACACTAAATAATGTGGAGCAATTTGCTTCCATGACGACAACGACCTGCACATACCTGCACGTCCTCTGTACCCGCCACAGCGAGTTCAAAGTTGAAGCGTCCAGAGTTCGGACGCCTGAAGGTAGACCCGGGTTTGGGCGGTGGTGGTGGTCACGAGTAGGACGGTTCGCGCGAACAGCACGGTGTGTAACGAGTACAGCGCGCAGCTAAGACAGCCCGGGTATGCGAGCACTGGCAGCACGGTGTGAGCAGGATGGTGCACCGAGTCAAGACGGCGTGCAGGCAAGACGGTGTGCACGAGCAGGACAGCGCGCGAGTAAGACAGCACGCGAGAAGGAAATTGGGTCGCCAAGACGGTATGCCAACAGAACGTTAGACGAACAGGACGGCGGGCAAACAAGACGACGCGAGGGCAGGACGGTGGCACATGAGCAAGGCGGATGCCATTCCCAGTGAGCCGACGCCTTGATTGAGCCAGCTGACGCTTCGAACTCACAAACAGACGTTACAGAGCCCGGCTGGTCGATTCACACTATCAATTGGGATCACGAATCCCGATTACATTGCACCCAGGTAAGTACATTATGTCTACGTCGGCTGCACCATCCTCATCGTACAAGCCGACGCGTCGGCCGGCGTAGGCTACTCCCATGACATTCCGCGAGACGGCACGTCGGCTACAGGATAGGCTTCGGGTGAAAAGGGCTGCATGGTGTGAAACAACAGTCTCTCACGTCCACACAGGCCTCTGCGCAGGGCGCGATGATGGCGCTTTCAACATCTAGTCCGCGGAATGTTAGTTTCTCTGTCCGTTATCCTGCAGATGTCCGCTCACCAAGGTTTCACAAGGTCGCCATCTATAAGGCTCTCCGTTTTGAGCTGCGCGGTGACAAAGTCGTCCCTTCACCATGGGGAAATTGGCCATTATACGTTTTCACGCAAGTTGTACTCTGAGCATTACAGTGTTCCCATGGGCTCGGATGAGTCGTGCCAGAGACCGGGGGCAATGACAATGTTCGCGCGTAAGACGGCGGACGGCGCAGAGGCCAAAGCAGGATGGCGCAGTGTTACACATAGGCGTTCGATCATTATTACTTCTACAATCAAGTCGGGTCATTACTCAGGGACTCATGGCCCTCTGGACATGAGCACTCATCGACGCGGAACCGATGAGACCAGAGCGTCGCACGCTGGTCGTAACAAGGAAGCCCACAGAAGAATGACCATCACCTGTTACCCACCCACCCTAGCAGATCGTTGCTTCCATCATATGGAAGCTGCTTATCGGCGCGCTCTTCACGTTGTGCAACTTGTTCCGCTGTCTGTTAGGGCTCGTGGGCTCGGAACCCTAGATTCAGGGGCCGGGCTGCCTCGTGAACCTACAGTTGGTGGTCGCGACGCGACCAGAGGGGGAAAAGGTGTCTTGAGGTCGTGAGCAGGGCGAGGAGCACCTGCTGATGTCGTTAGCAGGGCAACGAGCCGTGCTATGAGGGAGCGCAAGGAGGTCCTTGGTTGCCAGCGACGAGCTGGGCCAAGAGGTGAGTCCTAGACGGGCTGTTGGGCCAGGTCAAGGAGGAGTCCAAGGCGAAGGCGACGAGCGTAGGCCGAGGGGAGTTCCTAGGCGGAGCGATGAGCCTAGCCGAGGATGAGAGAACTGACTCGGACGGTGCGAAGAGTTCGCACTCGGACGAGGTGATAGTTCAGGTGCAAGAGTAGATTACTTCCCAAAATGGAAGTCAGGTGGCTAGGTACATTGAGATAAGATGAGATGTACACTATCAGTTCATAATCTAATCTAATGGACAGATAATGGGTTATCTATCCGTAACACTGTCCCCGACTTGTAAGGTTTGCAGTGGAGGAGGGAATTACAAACATGCTACTGGTACTGAGAACAGACCGTCGTTCTCAAACTTATACCTGTGCAAAATGCAATTGCTTCCACCCAGTGGCACGATGCCTAGCATTCGCATCGTCCTTCTCACCATACTTGTCGCTCTTTCACTGTGGCAAAACTCAGTGCTTCTACATTGAGCCAAGAGCATCCGCGCCTCGGTGCCGCATCCCCAGGCATTTCGAACGCCCAGTATTCGACCTAGTTACAGTATGTGGTGGGCACAGAATAGATGACATTCTTCACTGACTACTTTGCGCAGCGTTCATAGGGTCTGATGTTCCGTCGGAGCTACCTATCGAGTATAGGCTTGTCAGGCTCATCCCCGAGGAGAGTTTGCACTACGCAGTAACAGGGCCCGAAGCACGACTGGAGTGGTTATGGACAGGAATGGAGGGGAACAATGATGCCCACCTTGGGCCAGAGAACCGAGTGTTCATCGTAGCCATGTTCCACGAGCTACACTGCCTACGTTTGATGTGAACGGCAATGGAGACAGGCTACGCAAACCTCGGCGATAGGGAACCACAGCATTTACACCACTGTCTCAACTATCTGCGCAAATGGATTCTGTGTTCCGCCGACGTGACGCTCGAGCCGGGGGACTTCAGGCTACGCGACTTCCAGACAGACAGGCTTGGAGTCACGCACACGTGTCGAGATTGGGAGCATATCTACAGCGTGGCACAGCAGAATTGGTTCGACTGGGAGGAGTTCAGGAATGAGCACTGGGATGCTAGCACCGGACAATTTATTAATGTAACAAAGGCCGGACGTGATACTACCTGAACACGGTCTGACACGTATGGCGTAGTATCTGCTACAACGATGTATGTGGTTGTTGTTGCGTTCGACCACGTCTCCACAAGTAGACAAAAAAGATAGGCCTACCCTGTAATCATAGTAGCCTGGTCGTCTGCGTCGGACGCTCCATAATGTTGTACGAGTCCTTTGCTTATGCTTCTCAGCCGATCTTCAATGGCATAGTTAGACGTCGCTGATTACTACAGGTGCTCACAAATAATCACCGTCAATGTCGGCACAGTTAAAGGCCCTTGAGCACGTTCGCGCAATCGGCTACGGTAGTTGACGTCGAGCTGAAGGAAACAAAGCCAGTCAAAAGGTCGGCGTAAAAGACGCATAGGTTGATTGACAGCAAGCATCTGCTACGATTAATTCCAAGCCCTTGTGCATTGACTACTTACCATGAGGCGCAGACGAAAGTCTTCAGACATCATTAGTCATGCCCGGCAGGTCGAATGAAGAACATGGAAGGTAGAATGCACTTGTACATCAGCGCGGCAGGAGCTGGCGCGACCTAGGTCTTGAGGACGTCAGTCAGCAGGTTGACTGTAAGATCCTAGAATCGATGATATGAGGTGGGTCGGCTGCTCGGGCCACAGTGCAATGTAGAGAACGCGTACGCATGACCTCCGGTAAGTTAGAATGGTAAGCGCCGGAGGCGGTACACTGTACTTGCAAGTACTGTATAACAAACGCACACGAGGATTCTTGAGTGAACAAAACGACAGGCAACTGACTCCAACACTTACCGAGCAATGCTGCGGAATCAAATTACTACGCCCTGCCTCGCTGCAGTCAGCGCAGCAAGTCGCGAGCGACGGACGGACGAGGCTCACTTGAAGCTTGACTCCGGCTTGACTCTTCAGCGCTGTAGCCCTCTACCCAGTGGTCATCGTGAAGCGTAAGATGTCCCGACCTACGAGACCGGACATTGATCCTCCTTGTGCACCTCTCACATTCACCGACTTGTCATTGACCCTCTTCAAGTTCACGCCCTCATACACACGGGTCAAGGGTCTCTTTGTGGGCCGTGGCTGTCAAGTGACCCTTATGGAGCCTTTCAGCTACGTGACATGTAGCAAGCCATCCAGAGGAACATACCTGGCTTTCAATCAGTGCTCACTGGCAATGAGGATCTGTGTGCGGCGTCCGAGTCCTGAGCGCTCAAGGAAACAATCACTATGACAAGGCATTTAGTACCTTGTGACAGCCTGGTTTCCCCTGCACGGATGACTCAAGAAAGCGTCGCAATGAGGGAGACACAGAGAAGACCTGGAGAGCAGTGGGCAGTGGGCAGGGGGAAGTGGGCTGCCAGTGGGTACATACGAAGTTGACAACGAAAACCACCGTGACGCTCCAGTTATCTACCACGTGATCGCGTTACTGACATCAGCGGCGCCGCTTGGTGGGATACCAACACTACGACGAGAGCCGCTGCTCATTCGTCCCAGTCACACACTCTCGCAGAAGACGGCGGCGCGAATTCACAAACGTCAATAGGGGAAGCTCTCAGACGCCCTCCCTTCCAGAACGAACCTGTCAATCCCGACGTGGATAATGAGGCAGTCCGGGACAGGAGACGCGAATGTCATCCAGGCTAGAGGACGAGTCCCCGTGTCACCCAGCTCACTAATACTCACTCTGGTATCAACTCTACGACATCGAGAACCTGGGCTCTGGGTGTTGAAACGTGTGTTCCTCGATGCTCGATCAGCCCGAAGGTGAATGTCTGTACATGGGGAGGAGCGGGTGCATGTGTTGCCCTCTGGAGTCAGGTTCGCAAAAAGGAGGCCCGGCGGTGAGTCATTTTTTCTTTCGCGACCAAGGACTGCTGATAAATCAACAGTAGAGACGAACATAGTACAGCGCCGTCGTGAATAGCTTGACCGCGCAGACGTCAAGTTAGAGGACGAATAATGTGGAGCCCATCTAGCTAAACTGTCCATTGTTGCCCGGCCACCCGACGTCGGCCGACCGTTCGACTCCAGCGGTCGGTTCCCGGTGGGCCGACGGCTTCGACGGGCGTGTCAGCGACGAGGCGGCCGGCGCCACCGGAAGAGAATGACAGAGCCATTCTGTCCGTGGCGGCCGACGTTTCAGACTCTGGCAACATTGTCGGGTCGGCCGGCATCCGATGGAGTTAATGCTATCGAGTCGGCCGGCATCCGATCTGATTATACATGTTCAGCCGGCCGACTATTGTAGCTCGCCAGCGCGGCTTCCATGGTCCAGTCAGTTGCTGGGTTGGCGGGTCGGCCGACGGTCAGACAACCCACTGGTGCAGTGTCGGCCGACCCCATTGGCACCCGCACGGCCGTCATTCAAATCACACATCAAGTACCAGTCGGCCGTTGAATGTGTCACTCGGTACCACCCCGTCGGCTGGCATGAGACTTGCCTTATTCAGCCGGTCGGCCGATATGAGACTGCAACATCATTCACCAGTCGGCCGGCATGAGACCGGACGTTGGTAGCTTGTCGGCCGACTCCGCATCGACTAGTCATACCCTGCTCGGCCTTCCGCTTTCACCCCCATCCTGTCCGTGCCGGCGCATAATTATCCGCCGGTAAACCTAGTGTCCATCGTTGGACATGGGAAGTGTCGGTCAGTCATGCAATGCCAACTGGCGGACCAGCCGACATGACACTCATGATTGCACAGGCTCTCTGGGACGCTACGGCTCCGATGTTGTTACCCGCCCTCCTTTTTGGAATTTGACCATGGTGACATATTTCAAATACATTGGAGCATAACCCGGAAGCCAAATTTACACTACACATATACTACTGCTCGTCCGCGGGCCCATAGTACTTCGCCATTTTGGCGAGAATCGCGCCACTCCGCCTGTTTGCCCTCTGCAGCTCATGTAAAGCCTCCAATCGCGCACGGAGGATAGTGCCTTGCTGAATGTCGTGTTGCACCATTCGTGGTACCGGCCCGTCGTAGTGGGGGCCCTGCGTGTGGTTGCCCTCAACTGCGGAGTGATGTTCAATTCCATTGAATGAAGAAATGTGGAACAACTTACATTGACTTTCCTCTCGGGACCCCACAACGGAGTGCCACGGTCCAGGAACCCCTGGTGTGAACAGCTTTCGGCCGTTAGAGTCGTCGTTCAAGCGGAAAAGCAATCCTTTTCCTACACAACAGATAGTTGTCAGCTTGATGAACATAGTCATGCCGCCTCCCGAGGGCACTACCATGCGGTTGGATGTCCGCGTTCGGGCGTCCGACATCCGGATTCCGAAGCCGCGCATCCGAAGTCGGGCGTCCGAGCTCGGATGAATGAGAATATGATGGTGACCTTACCTTTCGTCTGCGGGATGGGCCTCCAGTCCTGACCTTCACTTTGCGCCGGTGAACCCATCCGCTCGTCAACCAGGGCCTCTGGCATGTTGACTGGAGTCCCGGAGTCTGACCGAGCACGGCTCGTCGTCAGCGCCGGGCCATCGTCATTGGTTGCGGCGGGTGGGGTCATTTGCATGGCCGCAGATGTCCCCCTAGATGTCTCCATGTCCGAGTCAGCATCAACTGCGGAGGCATGTCAGATTCCTTGTGTTTCTAAGGATTATCAAGCAACTTACGTTGACTGTCCACCAAACTCCCAACAGAGCCCGACGGCCCGAGAACGACACCTTGTCCTATGAAACATATCAATGTCAGCATTATAAACATAGACACACCACGAAAACCAGGCACTACCATGCGGCTGGTCGTCCGACTTCGGGCGCGACGGTCCAGGTTCCCCTCCCAAGACAGGACTTCGCTTTTTCCTGTTAAACCCGACGAGAAAGCCTTCAGCTATAGAATGTATTAGTGTCAGATTTATCAACATAAAGTGGTCACCAAGCGAGGGGTGCCATCAGCTGGGCGCCCGACATCGGGCGTCCGACAGCGGGCGTCCGACAGCGGGCGTCCGACAGCGCGGTCGCTCGCTGTCGGGCGGTTGACCTCGGCTGTGTGAGAAAGTGACCATGCCTACTTACCTTTCTTCCCGTCGAGCGGCTTTGCAATGTCAGGCAGTCTGTGCCATGACTTTGCGATATCGGGCAGTCCTCGCCAATTCTGCCTATGTGCGGTTGCCGGTAGACCGCGTCGCTCTTCAACCAGAGACTTTTCCAAGCTTACGGGACTCCTGAGTGGTGGTGGAGAACATGTCTTCGTCGCAATACCATCCGCAGCATTTGTTGAGGGCGGCGGCGTTCTGGGGGCCGCTGAAGGCGAAGTGAGACGCGTCCGCGGTTCCATGTCGGAATCAGTGTCCTCCGTGCTTGAAACGTCAATCGGTGTTGCACCCCGGTAAGGAGGGGACTCTGGAACCTCCAACGAACGGAGGGCCGACCAAGCCATCACTGCCCGCCCAGCCGGGGCATTGAGAGGACCGTCGTCCGGCTCGGAACCAGTATCGTCGCCACTTGAAATCTCGATCGGGATAGGGAGATTGGGGCGCTGCGTATTTGAGTTTGAACCCCGCATGGATGTCCCCAGCGACGCCCGTCGAGCCGGGACGAGGACCGCACCGTCTCCCGCCTCAGATTCAGTCTCGTCACCGCTTGAAATCTCGATCGGGACAGGAGGTTTGGGGCCGGGCGGATTTCCCCCCACACTACCGACATTTGACCTACCAGCCGATACCACCCCATGTTCCGCCATGCGTACGGGTGCCGATGTGGTAGTGCTCCGTGATCGTTTCGGCATGATAAAGACGGCCGTCTCCAAGCCGTCTTCATCGGAGTCCGCATCCGACATCTCCAGCACGCCGAACTTGAAGCCGGTGGCACCAAGAGACGAGGCACTCACTGCATGCGTTGCGGGTGTGTCGTACCGGCCATCCGGTTCGAGGTCACTGGAAATGGGGATCGGCGAAGCCTCCCGGACCTGGCTTCGAATTTTCTGAGCCCGGCGATTCGCGGGCGGCTGGGGCATCACAAACTGGCGAGGGGGAGTCACCGGCGAACCGCCGTCCTCCGTGGAGATCACCATGGCCTGTGGCCCGGTACCAGTATCGGCCCCGCGTACTCCTGGCCCACCATCCGGTGTGGTGTCCTGTACTGTGCATCAGCTACCCGGCACTATGTCCGGTAAGACCTGCTTACCATTGCATCCAAGTTAGGCCCGTGCTCAATCGTCTTCGCCCTAGCGGGTATGACATACGGCACTAAGGTACACAATATCAGTCACTATTCATGCCACGACCTCTACCAATTGCCATCCGACATACCTAACGTTTCATCCCCATCACTGTCATCCTGAGAGAACAAGCCCAGTGAGCAGATCATGTCATTGGCCTAGTCCACACAAACTCACCAAGTCCAAGGCTTGGAAGTCATCGATCTCCTGCGTCGAGCTCCCACACTCCTTCCGACCGCCCGACATCTCATCGTCTGGTGACGGGGAACCAACCGAACCTGGGCATAGAACCGTTATTCGCTGCCAGCTCGCCCGTGCAACACAGGTACATACCGTCTTTACGCTTCATTCTCGCGATCACCGAGGTCGACATGGTGGTAGTATTTGATAGACCTTGGTTCAGATCTCATCAGTGAGATCGATCGGATGGTCCGCGGCGCGGCTCAGCCACACACCACGTGTTTGTGGCTGCGTTCCCACCGTCGGCTGCTGGCACACGGCGCTTACGCGTCTCTCTTGAACTTGCTCTACATCATCCCCTCCTCCGTGTCTCGCTCCGCTGCTCTATCCGCTACCTCGGCTTCGCGTGCGTCATGGCCTCAGCAAGCAACCCTGTTCCGCCCGAAGACGGCCCGAAGCTCGTGACGGAAAAGCAATACAAGGACCAAATGGCGTTCTATGAGGGAAAGATCGCGGGAGTAGTGCAAAAATGGCGGAGTACGGCACCGGGCGAAGAAAAGGAAATTAGGAGATTAGTGAGTGTCTGTGTTCCGCCCCAGTGAAAATGCTCACCTTCGGCTCCTGGAACAGTGGAGGAAGCTCCACAAATGGGTGGTGAGTTTCTTGTATGATGGACCGTGTCCACGCATTCTCACATGTCTGCCAGACCGACGCGGGCGAGGCCGCGGGCATCGCCGACGCGAACGGGTGGGACGTGGACATGCCGTCGTTGGTGATATCCAGCATGGAGGAATTGGCAGCTCCAGCGGACTTGGATCTGTATCGAAGGTTCGCCCGAATCAAACCGAACGACCCGAGGATCGCGAGCAATGAGTGGTTTACGGGGTCTCAAGAGCCTGCTACCCCTGGTAGGGAGCCGTCGCCTGTCGCGGGCGCGCTGCGACCGATTCCCACCGCTCCCCGCCCGCACACGGCTGTTGCGTTCGCTCTCCCGCAGCACCAAGCCGACGAGATGGAGGTCGACGAGTTGGGCGAACCGGAAATCAGCCCACGGCCCACCGTCCCCCTGCCCCGTCACCGCACGAAGCCACCAAGACTTCGGCAAACCCTTCGAAACTCACCACCCACGGTGCCGTTGGGCCGAAGAACACGAAGACGAGTGCGTCCATGAAAGGGAAGGGCAAGGAGCGTGCGATCACCATCGACTCCGATGCGGACGACGACCGGGAGCCTCAGCAGGTTGTGCCGAAGGCTAAGAAGGCCCCGAGCAGCAAACCGAAGCCGAAGAAGCGGGCGGTCAGTGTCCCCGAGGTGGAAGAGGACGACCAGCCGGAACCAGGGGTGCCGAAGAAGAGGACGACGGCCGCCAGCAACGCGAAGGGAAAGGAGCGGGCGGTCAGGATACCCGAAGAGGAACAGGACGACGAGCCGGAACAGGCTGTGCCGAAGAAGACGACGGCGGCGGCCAGCAAAGGGAAAGGAAAACAGCGAGCTGAGAGCGTCGTCGCCGACGATCAAGACGACCGGGTACCGCACAGTGAGTCGTGGATCCCTGATGTCTAATGTATACCTACCTCAACCTCTTCGGCAGAGAGTGTTCCGGTCCGCCCAATCCTCAAGAAGGCGGTGTCGGAGATCCCCTCCGAATCCGAGCCGGATGTAACTCCCGGCATGGACCTCGAGAACCGGATCGAAGAGGCCATCGAAGTCGATGATTACCGGACTCTCGTCAAGATCTGCAAAGCTGAGCGCGCGCGGTTGAACTTGGGAGAGTTTAATTGGGCGGGCTCACACAACAAGCGGCGTGAGAATTGGATTCGCCTCATGGTAAGTAATGTAGCTTGTTCATCCGTCCGCGGATCTGAACGCCATTGCAGGACACGAAGTGCCAGCGGTGCCATTCAATGCACTGCTGGATATCGAGTGACCCCAGAAGAGACGTCACGACATGCGACGAGTGCTTCCGCAAGCATAGGCCCTGTGTCCCCTTCGACGCGGAGGTCCCAGTTGACCCCGAGTCCGGGAGGTCCCGCTCCCGATCGCGCACTCCGTCGGCGGCGAAGGCTAACCCTCGGAAGCGAGCCCGATCTGCGTCAGTGGCGTCAGTGGCCACTGTGCCCCCCGACACAGACCCTGATGGCGGGGCGGACTCCGACACCGCCTCCGTCGCAAGTACGTCCTCCCGACGAAGCACGCGCATAACCCGCCGCCCGTCAAAGCGGCCCCGCATCGTGTCCGAGCCAGCGAAGCGGACGCGCGGACGCTCGCAGAGCAAGCGGAGGGATGCTACGGTAGAACTACAAGTAGTCGAGACGCCCCGTGGGACGACCCCCAGCGACGTCGCCGGCCCTTCAGGCAGAGGACCTCAAGTCCAGCGACCAAGGGCAGTCCCGGCCTACATCGGTTTACCCCCGTCCCGTGAGTCCTTCGTGTTTGTTCGTTGTGAGATGTGCTGATAATGCCCAGGTTTGGCCTCTCTCCCTTCCGTGCAGGAAGGCGAGCGGTTTGTGAGCCTCGAATCGTCGAGTGCTATCTCGCGGGAGCTCCACACCTTGCGACGGGAGAATGTAGAGCTCCGCGATAAGTATGACCAGCTTCGGCGGGACTTCCAGGATCTGTGTGCGCACCTCGGTGTCGAAGGTACGTGTGACCGGGCACAAGTCGCGACTTACTGACCGGTCAGTTGCAGGGCGTTTCAACCACGACAATGTGCCCGATGGCGCTGGAGGCCCTCTGCCGCGTCTGGTTCCGGTAGCCGTCCGGATCCCCTGCTCGCCGAGTCGACTATGGACCCTGAGCCTTCGGCAGGCGTGCCTCAGATGCACCCACCCATGATCGACAACGATGTCGATATGGATCAGGACCGGGTGGCTCCCGCAGCCATCACGCTGTCCGGGCAAGCCGACAAAGCCCAGGCCGAGGGTGTCGACATCGGTGCGGGGAATGAGATCAAGGCGGGAGAGCGATCCGAGAACTATCCACCGTTGTTCGACGATGATGTCAACATGGATGATGACCCGGTAGTTCCCAGCACCGGCGTGATTTCTGGGCAACCCGAGACGGCCCAGGCCGAAGGTTTCGATGTGGGGTCGGCGGAGTTACCGAAGATGTCAGAGGGCTCCGGCGGGAGTCACTCGGGAAGTGTGACGCCTCATTCTGAGACGGCGACTTCCCCACGACCTGTCCCCGAGAGCCCCGATGTGTCCGGCGCATCCGCCAAGTCACCGGGCATGGCTGACGACGAGTGTGGGCAGAGTCAGCTGCCCGGTCAGGCTCAACAAGCACCGGGTGTTGGATCCGACGACATGCACCATGCACTCGGACCAAATCGCATGAGCATCAGCCCGCCGCCCAACCGTCCGAGGCACCTCCCCCACTTCCTGTTGCCCTCGGCGAGATCTCGGGCGACACGCCCAATAGCGATAGGGAAGAGGAAGGCGGGGCGGGTGCATACACTGAGCGGAACGTCAATGACTCTCAAAGAACCGTGCCCGAATCCACCCAAGAATCGATCCCCGCAACACCCGATGCATCCGACGACACCTCACACTCACACGATGTGAAGGCCCCTGGCGCATGTGCCATTTCTGCCGAGGCATCGGATGCGGCAACACTCAAGGACGCCACAGTCCCGGTGAGTCCTTCGCACTTGTATTGGGCAATAGACATTGACAGCACTTTGCAGACTGCTACATCCGCGGATCCCGCCCACATCGACCACCCTCCCGAGTCAGATCCCGCCCACTTCGACCACCCATCCGAGTCAAAGGGTGAGGCAGCGATACAACCCCCCCGGTCAACAGCTTGGCCCAGTCGACGTCGGCGGACAAGGGCAGCTGCCAGGAGAGACCGTCGCAGTTGGGTCCTGGTGAGGAAACAGTCGGGGACCGGCCGCATGTCAGCGATTCGCCAAGGCTCCCCGGGTGGACGACATTGAACGAGGAGACTGTGCAGTCGGGCAGTGGACACGAAGGCGAGGAAGTTGTGTAACCGGCGGGGTCGGGCGCCGAGAAATTGTAACGTTGCGAATGTAAAGTACGATATGATTGGCAAGGAAATGATCGACGTTCGCATGGTCCGTGTTGGCTATGTCTGATAATATTGTGACATCTCAGTGCTTAAGCCCCCGGGATACTCATCAGGGCTGATGCAGCTCCGCCGCCCGACTTCCGAAGTCCGACGTCGGACGCCCGACGTCGGACGCCCGACGCGGACGCCCGACCGCGGACGCCCGACCGCGGACGCCCGACCGCGGACACCCGACTGGCGGCGGGTTGTGTGACGTAACATTGGTGTGGAAGTCACATTGGTTCAGTCGGATCAGCCGGGCAATTACGGTGCGGTTGAGCCATATCTGACCACGTGAGTGTGGTTGTGTTGCCACCGACGACGTGCGGCTCTTTCTGCTGAACTCCTTTCTTCTCACTGACAACACATTTCGGATCGACTGTGTAGTTGCCTGACACCTAAGAATCATGACTTCGACATCCACTTCTTCATCAAACCCTACTGGTGCTGCTGAAGTTAACAACCCACTGTATCGGTTTCAAGAGGCCATGGAAGCGAATGGCGTCATCTATATATATGGCACCCAGATAGCAAACAAGGTGAAGCAGTCCAAGGATCCGCGGTATCAGGATGCCGATCTTATTCGGAAGATGGTGAGGCAATGCACATTTTGATCCTGACCTGCACTGATAATGTGTTGTCAACTTGCAGTGGAAGGCCGTCCAATCTCTGACGGTATTTTGTCATTTAGACTCACACTGGTTTGATAAACTTATGCACACTCAGTTCAACATCGCGGATATGTTACGGTCTGCCACGGAAAAGAATTGGCTGGTGTATGTGCCCCCCATCGCCATTTCCGCCATGGAAGAGCTAGCCAGCAATGCGTCGGACGACTGCAAGACACGGATGGCCCGAATCAAAGCTGATGACCCAAGGGTCTTCAAGAACAGCTGGTATTCTGCGAGCGCGCCGCCGGGCATGTCCCACTTGTTTCCCATAGCCGATGCGGCCACGGCCCCTGGTTCATCACAGCTCAGTGCTATCCCCAGGATGCCCCAAAATGCTTCTCGCACTGTGGCGGACCACTGCACTCAACAACACCGTCTGCGACCCGGGATGCAGTTTCCTTCGAGCTCCCTGACTTCGGTCGTGTTGCTATGGACGAAAATGGACCCGCCGAGCCTGGTGTCGCCCGAGTCCTCGGCCCACACCACCAAACATGGAGGATGCGTCGGCTACGCCCCATTGGGAGTGCCTCAAGGCATCGGACGACGAGGTGGACAGTGCCGTGAGTGAGTTGGCGATGGGTCGGCGGATGATGGCAACTGATGCAATACAGGCCCACCGCACGGATACCAGCGAGGAGGTAGATGAATTGGAGGAGCGGGTGATCACAACGGCTAGAGGCCAAGGGTACACGTCGGGCTGAGACGACACATTCCGGCGACAACGATGGTGGGCAGGGGGGTTAACTTGGCGGAAGGCGTGCGGCTCGGGGATGCAGGGCAAAGGAAGCGGACGGGCTCAAACAGAGACATCAAAATCTCGCTGCCATGCTGATGAACGGCGGAAAGTGGTGCCAGCATATATCGGGGCGCCGCCACCGAGTGGGTCATCTCACCTATTGCATTGTAATGGTGGCTGACATGGATGGGATTACAGGGTATGGTCCTCGGGCTGGTCATGCAAGTGACCAGGGCATCGAGCTGTTCGAGACTGCAGCTGATGTCTCATGCGAACTGTATGAACTTCGGCAGGAGAACGCGAAGCTTCATGTGATGCACGACCAGCTTCGCGAGGACTTTGCGGCTTTGCGGCAGCGCCTCCTTGCAGATACCAAGGCAACTGACTCGACCAAAATGTCACACAACAGTGATTAAATTGCATTTTCGTGGTTGTATGTACATGTATGGCAGCCAACTCATTTCAATGGAGGATCGCCTGAAGCCAAAGCGCAACTATCAGCCTACCATGACACCCCTCTTCGAGCCTTGATCCGCATCACTTGACGAGCGAGTTATACAGGGTGTCCGAGCGTCCGACAGCGGGCGTCCGACAGCGGGCGTCCGACAGCGGGCGTCCGACAGCGGGCTTCCGATGTCGGCCGCCATACAGGGACACCCATATGTCCGGTTGTCACACAGCTGAGTACATAAGTGTTTGCAGGCTGCAGAACACTTTGCTGTGTTGCTTGCACCAGTGCCGTGGGTTGGCAACATGGAGCACGAGGTATATTTGCAGTGCTTTGTAAATAAGCACAGAGTGCCACAACGGTTGTACACATTCTACACCACAAGCGTATCCCATCTCACATGTCATCGAGGCTAACGAACTCAGTGTAGTTTTGAGTAAAGTATACCGTATCTTCCATGACAGGGTGCTCGGCACCCCTCGCGAACCAGTCATGGACGTCCCGCTCATTCGCCGCCAAGGCTGACTCCCAGAACCGAATTTCGGCCGAGATGTATTCGTCCATGTAGTCGTTGTGCGCTTTCAGCGCGGCGATGCACTCATGGAGGAACTCAATCTCCTCCGCTTGATCGAGCACCTTCTGCATGGTGCCGTCCTGCCTCGGCTGGCCAAACCCTGGGGGACTTTGCGGAACTGGAATGACGAGGGAGGGGAGGAGTCGTAGGTTCAGTCGGTACAAGGAGTGTCCGACATGCTGCCGACGGACAAGTCAACGGCTGTATCAATGGGAGTACAAAACATACTCACCTCCTGGCTGTGGAGCATCTCCACACGATTCATGGCGGCTTGATCCGCCTCACATTCCGCTATCTGCGCCTCTACCATCTCATCCACTGCCTCCACCCGGCTGTTCTCGGCGGCAAGCGTGTCGTGTACTTGTGTGCGAAACGCGGACGTTGAGACCTCACCCGGGGGGAGAAGCCCGGTGCCTAGTGATTCTGGCATTAGCCGAGACCATTCTCATGCTAGCTACACATACCATCGTCGACCTCATGCTTCGCGGACATCCATGCAACACCCGGCGGGACCTGAATGAGGGGCTCCGGCTCTCGGCTCGCTTTTGGGATGACTATGTCACTCAAACGTGAAAGTGTCGCTTCCCCCGATTCCTCCGCGCCACCCACGATATCCCAAAAGCGGGCCATGGCATCCGTAATACCTAGCGCCGTCTGGGTGTTCTCGTCGGAAAGACGCTTGAGCCCCGTCGTGAGCGCAGCCATGCACTGAACAAGAAACGTATCAGCGCTTCACTCCATGCCATTGCACCGAGGTTCTACCATCGATTTCACAAGCTGCGCATTGGCTTCGGCTGTGCTTAGGTTGTCTTGCCAGCTGACAAATGCTGCCTTCGCCATTGGAAGGGCCTGGTTGTCGCACACATTGTCGTAGTCTTGCGCGGTGGGGACGGCCATGGAAAGGACTTCGGAGGTGGTGAGAATTGCGATTGAGTGATGAGATGAGAGGAGATAGGAGGGTACGTAATGGACATGGGATCAAGCCATTGTGGCCATATTTCTCACACTCGCCACAAGCACGTGCATAGCAGGGCATGCGCGACCACGCGGTCCGAGATCATGCGTCGTCCGACATCGGGTGTCCGACATCGGGCGTCCGACATCGGGCGTCCGACATCGGGCGTCCGACATCGGGTCCTCGGCTTGGGCTGTATGGATACATTCGTTACCTCGCTTTCTCTTCTCTGTATTGCCTATCTCATGCCCATATTTCGATCCGTCCAATCACCAATATCCGTACGACATAACAGATGCATAGGTGGAATAATCGTCGGCGGCAATACGAGTGTCAATCCTCATCCTCGGACTCGACCTCGACGTCCTCCTCGACCTCGACTCCTCGTCGCCCTCCTCGTCCTCGTCCTCTTCATCCTCGTCGTGCTGCTGCTGCCCCTCCACCCCCTCGTCGCCACCATCGCTGCCCTCAGCGCCCTCGCCGTCGCCTTCATCGTCCTCGGGATTGTCGTCGCTGCCATCGGCCTTGTCACGTTCACCCTCCGGAGCCAACAAGAAGGCCTCGGGAGTTTCAATCATCTCCCGGGAGAGACGCGCATGAGCGACGGCGTCTGCCTCGCTACGCTGCACCAGCTGATCGATCTGGGCCCGGAACTTGTGGTCGTAAATGCTCCCCCAATGTCCCTTACCACCTTTCACACCACCGACGAACGCCCAACCAATGCCGCCGCCGCCGCTTCGGTACGGACGGATCCATGCCGCCTCCGTCCCAACGATGGCGACACCGTAAGGGAAGTCGGCGGTTGTTATCGGAATGTCGAGCGCGATCCGCATGAGGTACGCCTTGAGCTGCGTCATGATAGCCTTGCGATGGGTCGATGTCGGTGTCGTCTTGCCCTCGTCGAGCGAGCCTATTTCCACGACAAGGCGCGGAAGCTCGGCCTTCAGCTCGTTCGTGCCGATCTCAAGACCATAGTACGACGCGACGACAAAGTCGGGCATCTTGGTGCCGCTCTTCTGCCGCTTGAAAACGACTCCTCCTGCAGCAGGTGAGCGGATGCCCTGAAAGTGAAACACCGACCACGTACCCGTGTAGTCGGTGCTCACGGGAGCACCGTGGCTGAGCACTTCGCAGCAGCAGCCAGCTCCGCGTTGCCCCGGCGGCGGTGAAGAACATCAAGAACGTCCTGCCCCGGAACGGGCGGGCGAAGCGGTTCTTGGGGCTTGACCATGTCGTGCCGAAAGCGCACGGAGAGGTACTTGTTCCATGCTCCGTAGGTGGAGTATTGGCTAGACGTAGGACACGTCCGCCAGTGGTTGAAGATTTGCCTGAGGCGATTGTCGAGATCGACATGTCCGTCAAATGATACCTACAGGGTGTTAGGGTTGCTGCCCGCATGCGTCCAGGCATCACTGCTTACCGCGTTCATGTTTGTCGATGCTGCACGAGTGTTGCACGTCGGCTGCTGCTTAAGACAATGCCCACCTTCTTATATATGGATGTATCGTGCTCTGAACATGGCTGCACGAATGCAATGATTCTCGGCCAATAGGGTCTCTCGGAAGCGCTGCACGGATGGAGAGCACATTTCGGATGTTCGCCTGAGTCATGCAGAAGGCGGCATTTGGCCGTCGGGCACGGTGATGCGGCCTCAGCAATGGTCAAGAGACATGCTGATGGAGCACAATGACTCATTGCCGCTGTTTGCTATCTCATCGTGCGGGGACTCCACACCCAAGTTCCGCACAGAGATTCCCTTATCGCTGGATTCGCAATAGAGACGTATCCTCCCCATCGGAAGCTCCGTAGCTGTTCCCGCCTTTCGTCCGCTCTCTTGCGGAGCATCCTCACACGGCCGAACTCAGCTTGTCATGCGCTACCAACGGCCTTCGCCTGAGGCCACGGGTTAGCGGAACACGGGGAAGAATCCGGTATGCATGACATTGTCTTTGAAAGCAACGCTCACACGCCCGAACTCAGTCTGACATCGGCTCCCGAACGCCTACTGGCGCAGGCCCATAGATATCGGAACACGGCAGAAGGAAGCAGCGTGGGTATTAGTCACGTGATTGTGTCAGGCACAGTGTCAGGGCCATCATAATATAGATCGCGACAGCATCTTATCTGTTAACGGCAATCTCACAAGCAGCAGCCACACAGAACCAAGTGAGTTCCATGACACTCTGGCAAGCGTTCGCATTGACTGACTTATCCATCCCCAGGATGGGCATGATTGGGGGCTACATACTGCCCGAGAGCAGTGTCCACGATTTCTGGGCGAAGAGGTGGGGTGAACAGCACCTCGAGGATACCCCGGCGGATGAGGAGCCCGGCGTGTATGACGATGTCTCGCACGACATCGTCTACTTAATCGAGTGGGTGCGCTCGCTCCCAGCGACTCACCGCGTTGCACCAGTTAGCTGTGCGTACCCTCCCCAGTTTTCGGATGTGTTATTGACACCCCCCTGATAATATAGGGCTCCTCGGCAAGCACGGCGAAACCGCCGTGATTATTACGGCATGGGAGGATCAGAAGAGACACTTCCGTCGCATCCTCGAAGACAAAGCTCAGGAGGAGCTTCGGGACACATTTGTGCAGGCTGCCAACGAGGCTGCTGGGCACGATGTGTTTGCTCTGAAGGACCTTCAGTACTTCAGCATGTCGGAACAATACCTCGTCCTTCCGCTCGCGATGTGAGTACCGACTCGCTTGTGCCGTTCGCTCCCGACGACTGATTTATAATGTAACAGGTGCTATGACCGTCCGCGCGCGGCACACGAAGTGCCGGTCAACAGCGCCCCCCAGAATGTTCGGGCCCCGGCCCTGCCGGTAATGTGTCGCGGCACGGCTGAGTAGCACTTATTTACTTGCATGTTGTTGTACCCTATATGCGTTGTATGATACTGTATGCCCGGCAAATGAGTACACAGTGGGCTCGCCGAGTGCGAGTCTGATAAGAGAAATTATATTGAATGGTCGTTCCAATGGAATAAACACTATCCCGGGGTAACGGACAGTAAGCGCAGTCTCATGTCAGAGATGCAGCTCGGACGCCCGACCGCGGACGCCCGACATCGGACGCCCGACATCGGACGCCGGACGAACGAGGTCGGACGAATGAGGTCGGATGAACGAGGTCTGACGACCACAATCACATACTCAATAGTCATACAAGTCACTCAGTATACATTCAATAATTATGGAGGAGTGAACTCCATTGACGTCCAGCCTCTCCTACACATGTATACACCACCCATGTTGTGTCATATGTACAGGGAAATCTAACCACGGCGAAGTCTTTTGGTAACCCGCTGCTCCTCCTTAGGAGACCCATGCACCCCTTTCCGCCCACGCTTCCTTATCCTCGCGCCGATTGCGGAGGCATCGGATCCGGTGCCCGGAGGATTCATAAGTCGCTTCGTCCGCTGAGGAACCTCCCGCCATTCTCGGGCCAATGCCTTGCAGGCATAAAGGAGGCGCTCCTTGACGAAAACATGGTCGTGGAGTGTCTGAAGTACGTGTTCCGGCAAATTATACTTATCGCGATTACTCGATAACGCCATTTCCAGATCGTGCAGCAGCATTCCAATCGTCAGAGCGACGGTCAGTGCCTCATCAACACTGATGGAAGTGTCCTTCATGCTCGTCGTTATCCGGGTGAGCCAGGACTTGAATGCTCTGATCTCGGTTGCGTTCGTGTGGACAGCGGGCGGGCAATGAGACTTCCGGTAGGACCACATACCCCATTCCCAAGTCTTGGTCGTATGCCAAGATCCGGCGTGTGACTGTCAGGATATCATTGCTCAGCATGGAGAGTACACACTCACAATGCGGAAGCTTACCAACGGTGCAATGACTTCCAACAGCGCACAATAGTATTGCTTCTTGACAGTTCCCGCAGAAACCTTAGCCGATCGAACATGTCGTCCCTCATTTTGGCAGGAGCCCCGATCTCAATCTCACAATCGTCATCGGGTCCGCTGACGATGGCGACGACAGGCGATTTATGGCCGCTTGATCACCGCCGTCCGCCCGGGGCACTGAGTGCGATGCGACCGCCATCGGTACATCAGTTGTACGGAAGGTCCTGAGGAGCCCTGGCGACCCGTACGGCGCATTGCATTGTGGGGCAACGGCTTGCCCGAGCGAGCGGTCTTTTCCAAAGGCACGGACGGTAAGCGTGCAGCACTATTGCGCTCACCGGGCAATGAGGCTGTATTGAACGGTTGGGATGGTCCGGCACCGTTCCTATCCGCCCGACGCTGTCGGGGCACCACCCGCGGTGGCGGACAAGGCGAATCCGACCGCGGCCCGGGGCTGCCCTGATGGAGTGGACTGCTCATGCGCTCGATAACGAGACCCGATGTCAACTTGACAGGCGCCGTTCGTCGCTTCACATTCGGCCGTGTCGCCGGACGATGAGATGGCGCCGGACTAAAAAGATCGGACGGAAAAGGGCGATCAGCTCGTCCCTTGCCTTTCCGATCCACCGGGACGAAGACTGGTTGCAGGATTGGCGACGACACAGCGGATGGGATGCCCGTGTCTGATGCGGGCAGGATGTCAGAATGCGGACTTTGCTTTACCGTCAACATGTCGATGTCAAGCTCCGATTGCAGGTTCGCCAGGGGCGATGGCGCGGCTCCCGGCGAAGACAGGGCGGCCGACCTTTCTTGCTCGTGAGGAGGGGGGGGCGGGGTAGCGGGATCGCTTCCAGTTGACGAGCTCGATGATTGGCACGTCGACGAAGAAGAGGACGATTCCTTGTCAGATGAATCATGCTGGTTGGCGATATCCTCTTCACTGTGTGCCTCATCCGACTGGTGTCCGGGTTGATTGTCCCGCTCATCATCACCGTCGGAAGCATCACTGTCTTTCGCCGGAGTCACGCTAGCACGCTTTGAGGGACGTCCATTCGACCGACGACCCTTCGGACGGGGGGACGACTGACGGCGCGGCGTGCGCTCCGGGCAGCGCGGCGGGAAGCAGTCCTCGGCTCCTCATGCTCCAGAGACACGATTTCGCTTTGATGGTTTCGGTAGGCAATGAAACGCATCACAAAGGCAAGCCGTGAGGAATTAGCCCTTGTACGCCAGTGTGCGATAAGAGAGTCAACCTCCGCCTGTTTCAGATGCGACGGTTCTTGGAGGGTGACACCGTCAGGAAGCGACCCGGCCTCGAGAAGCTTCTCCGGAGTCGCCTGGAGAGCGACCCAGGGGACTTTCAACTTCGGCATATTTGTATAGGCCACTGTTGCATCACTGTCAGCACCCAATGATATCACACAGATTGGATGCATACCGTAATGAAGCCGGACGAAGTCAGAAATAAAAGCCTTCTTGTTCCGTAGATTTTTGAAGCACTCGGCGCCGTGGTGGGGCATACAGGGGGTGTTGTCATCGTACATCTCCCAGTCAATCTTCGGCACACCCCGCTTACTCGCCCTGACATCCGCATCACTCTCCTCCGATAAGTCCTCGCCCGCTGCAATGAGGAAATTGTGCATGAGCTACCCGGACTAGCCAGGACATGGTGGAGGCCATTCACGTACCGAACAATTTGTGCCCATAGTCCTTGAATAGATCTCGGAACCCGTCCGCACGTTTGTAGTCGGGGTACATGTCCTTGAATTTCACCCGACCCGCTGCACGCTGGGCGTTGGGGTCGACAAGGTCGTTGCAATCAAAGCTGGTGATAACGGAAGGATGAGAATATATGGAGTCAATTACAACGGTGGTACTCACTCGATTAAACACGGTTTCCCTTCCAGGGATTTGTAAACGGCGTGGACGAACACACGCATGCCGAAGTTCCTCCAGACGTAATTTGCGAAGTCTAACATGACCGCTTTGCTCTTCCGAACGATGTTCCGGTCCTGCAATTCATGAGGTTGACCTTCCGAGTTCCATCGGACGGCCTCCTGCTTGTACTCCCGCTGTTTCGCCCGGGGCAGACTGTTGGCCAGATTGCGCAGCTCCTTTTGATAAGTCGCGAGAAAGTCCTTGTCTCCGTGGGTGACCCCAGTCACAGCCATCTTCTCATCCAACTCCGCGGGCATGTGCCAAGCTACCACACGGTGCCAGTTGAGCCGCCGGCCGAACACAGCAGGACGGTCTTTCCGTTTCTTGTTCTTAACAGGTGCGGCATTGTAAAACCAAGCCCGAACAGCCTGATTAATCATTATACAATGTATCCGCACTGCACGACAACCTACGTACCTTTTTTCCCTCCTTCTTCAACGGCTTTCCCCGGTGGGCCTCCAACTTCTCGACGGCACGCGAGCGGACATCTTTACGGTCATTTGAGTCACCTGCCTTCCACTCCGGGAGGAAGCTACGCAGGATGAGGAGTTCACCAGGAGTATACGATGTGGCCGGCATGGTGGGTGGAGAGAGCTAAGGTGGGATTAATGCACATCCGCATATCGGCAAGGCGGCTAACAATTGGGTAGACCCAACCGGACATGATGACAGCTTGGCTTGAGTACCGGGATGAGTATCTGCAGCACATGTACACTGCCCATGCCCCACCGACACCCGACGATACCGGCGAAGCGACATGCGACAAATGCTCGGCTGGGTCCGCAGAGTGGAAGTGCCTCTCTTGCTTCGGCCGGCCGGTGCTCTGCGATTCATGCTGCCTGTGGGAGCACGCCCGCCTGCCTTTCCATCGCCTGGAGCAATGGACCAATGCGGGTTTCTGGGCCCCTTCCTGGCTTCGAACCCTAGGCCTTCGCATTCACCTCGGTCACGAAGGCGCTCCATGTCCGTGTGTTGACGAGCCCGACAATGAGAGTGACTGGTCGGATGACGATTCTTGCAATGAATCCGACAGTGGTGAAGAGGATGAGGAAACCCTCGGTGATCCCCTGCGTGATGCGGCCGGGGTTGAGCGGGCTCCGGAAATGCATATGACAATTGTCGATACGTCCGCCGTGCACTTCCTCCGCGTCGAATGCTGCCGTTGCCCTCAGGCGGAGTCAATTCGCGGTCAGCTCCTCCAGGCCGGGCTTTACCCGGCAAGCCAGCTGAATGTCAAAACGTGTTTTACCTTCGACGTTCTGGATGACTTCCTCCTCGACAATCTCGAATGCAAGACGTCCGCGATGAACTATTATCGCCGACTTCGCCGGAAGACCAATCCGGCATTCCCGCATCGTGTGCCGGTAAGTCATGTCACCCTTGCGGACGGTTCGCCTTGTTCATTAGCACACTGCAGGATCGCTATGCGGAATTCATTCGTACAACAAGACAATGGACGCTTCTCCGGGCTATGATGCAGTTCGGATTCGGGCCGACATGGCGGGGCGAACCGGGCACGGGCGACCTTGCACTATTTTGTGCTGCCTGCCCACAGCCCGGAGTGAACATTCCAGATGACTGGGACAGTGACCCGAATGTGTGAGTGACCGGGCCGTAAGCCGGGAGCAGCAATTGAACGTACGGACAGGTACATTTACGCTCGAGGCTATGTCATGGACGGTAACTTCTCCGCCGAGCATATGAAGATGCGGAAGCCGGGAAACGATGTTCCGCTTATGCCCGGGAAGGCGTTCATGGTGATGGATGAAGAATTAGCACCTCATTTGAAGTCATCCACTGATATAAAAATGGTGCGTGTGGTGAAAGTTGTGTTGAGGGTTGTGCTGATTCAGTACAAGAAACCGACATGCAATGACCACCAAGCTATCGCTCGGGCCAATGCTCACCGCCACAAATTACAGTCTACGGGAATTGGGGCCACGGCTTGCTCACGGCACGGATGTTTCTTTCCACATGTGGTTGTCAACTTCCAGGCCGGTGAGCGGCAGAAGAACATGGATTACACGCTGTCGGAAGCTATGAGTTACCGATCGGACGGCATTCGGAACGCCATCGTGCTGTACGACGTGATGTGTCAGTATGGGGTGCACCTTCCAAAACGCTTCAAGGACGGTCCGCGGCTCCGGATGCCGCGGGGCCTTACCCTTTACCTCGGCATCGGCTTGTTCCATGTACATGGCCACCAGTCGAAGTGCCTCCTCGAGTACGCCCCGACGTTCATGCGCGGCGCCGGACAAGTGGATGGGGAGATCGTCGAAACGATGTGGTCTCCATTGGGTAAGGTGTTCGGAAGTGCTCGGACGATGGCGACGTCGCATCGGCAAGAAACTCTTGACCGTCATATGAACGACTGGAATTGGCGGAAAATGGTCTCATTAGGTGCGGGAAGCAAATCAACTGTCCGGTGTTGCAGGTTCTCACCCCCTTCCAGTCCCAGCATTGAAGAAGCGCATTGCCGCAAACCGGGTACTCCTTGAGAGCTTCCGAGAGGCGCTGGAGGACCAGGAAGCCGGGATCGAAGCCGACATCCTGGCTCATGGATGTCAGCGGTCGCGGAAGCCCACAAAAAGCGTGTGAAGGATGTATCAGTGATGGACACATTTGAGGTTCAGGGCCAGCATGGTGGGTGGCGGGTGGCGGATATTACACCACTGATCGCTGACATGTAGAGTAGCTCCGTCAAGGGCGGAAATACAAATCGGTCTGACCGAAAAAGAAGGTGATAACAACACCATCGTCGGAGCAGCGGAGTGGATGGTTGAGGGAATGAGATTGAGGATGCACAGTGCGTAATTACAATCCCGCCGCCGACATTCAACGCTCACACTCCGACAGAATGCGCTGCAGCGGGTAGTAAGGGCCTATGGGACAAAGACAACGGCAGAGCAGCGTTTGAACATCGCAAAACAGAGAAAACGGCTCGAACTCCGGATCGAGCGCTTCCTAAGGAAGGGGGAGGAGATTGTGGGTACGAACGAATGGGACGACGGTCGGCAGCATACCGAGGTTATCGATGACAACGGTGACCTATCCGACTGGGAAGACATGCAGAACAACGGCCAAGCAGCCGCCGGCCCAACGTAACAGGCAATGTCCCGGCTTCTACTCCGAAATCAAGAAAGCGAGATGGGAGGGCAGCGGAGTGGCGGCCGTTGTCACTTCCATCGTCCTACTCTGTCGACACGATCAAGACTACGGACGTGCAGCCATATGCAAAAGCGGAACTGGAGCTACGAATCGGGCAAGCGAACGACATCTTGCACCAATTGCGGATATTGCTCAGCCAAAAGTCGTTTGTAATGCGAGCGAAGGTGCGCGATGCCAAGTCTCAGTCGCGGAAGACACGGGCGTGGGCGGATGTGCATGCCGTTCAGAAAGGAGTGGAACACCAGGCCCGTATGTACAGGAAGGTGCGGCATGCGATGACAGTGCTCGGAGCAACAACGTCAACACTTCGAAAGTACCAAAAATTGGTGCCTGACGATTTGAAGGTCAGCACAGCAATTGTAGAACCGAACCAGAGGGGGCAGCGACATACCCGGCTACCCTGGATATGGACGACGGATGTTCAAGGCGATATGAACGCAAATGAGACAATGACGGAATGTAAGCAGGTTGCCGGTCACAGTACATCTACAGAGTCATGATTTTTTACAGTACACCGTGTGCATTGGTTCCGAGCACGGTCACAGTTCGAGCGAGCCGAAGAAGAGGACAATATCCTCCGCCGAGAGCTGGATTCTGTCCGGAGATACTTTGAGTACGAGATGAAACGGTGGGCAGACCATGCCGCCCACCGGAAGAGCGGAAGGTATCCTGGGTATGCGGAGGTGTGCCGTCAGCGGCGACATATGTTCAAAATGCTCCAGAATGATGCTGAGACTGCATATGGTATCATGTACCTTGGACGGTAATACAAACGGCCTCCTTGTATATTTACCGCTGTCCGAATTTCCCAACACTTCGGGCGTCCGACCGCGGACGCCCGACCGCGGACGCCCGACCGCGGACGCCCGATGTCGGACGCCCGAGTCGGACGCCCGATGTCGGACGCCCGAGTCGGACGCCCGAGGTCGGACGCCCGATCGCGGACGTGTCCTCTTCCTACACTGTCATGGTTCAATAACGCGGACGAGGCACACAGGTTCATCATGTATTCGGTCATGCTACAAACGAACATATCTAATACCTAGCTAAAAGTCGACTGTCAGCCAACTGGTCTTCTTCACCTTCGCCCATTTGTGTACTTGGGGTCTAAGGTAGTATACAACGCAAAGCCTCTCCCTATTGGAATGTGATACGGAGTGAGGGATTAGGGCCCCGGAGAACAAGCCGCGCACCCGCCGGCGTACTGTAAGGTGAGGCCGAGGGTCGGGAGCTCTAATACCGTGTCGTTGTCCCCACCAATCGTGATGAGGAGATCGTACCAATCCTTTGCCGACATTCGGTCAAGGTGGAGGGGCGATCGGCGGTTGGTGATAACGGACATGGCATTGAATGGAGTACCCCACAAGGGGAGCACGTCCGCAATGTCGGGACAAATCCGAGTTGAGGCGAGCGCCGCATAGCCCATAGCATGCAACTCCGGATGAATTATCCGGAGCATGCCCGCAATGAGGGCGTGCTGCTCTGTCATTGCCCGGAACCAATCCCGGCCGGGAGATTGTTCCTCCGATAAAGTTGAGGACACCTGTGGCGGATATGTAGTGCCCTGGGGGAGACAACATCAGTCCGGCACTGCTGGTGCGCACTGCTGCATACCTGGTGACCTTGCTGGTACCAACCCGGGGAGAAAGATATGCACCCGGGATCCAGGCTTTGCCATTGTCCGGTTGCCGCGAAGTTGTCCGGGTGATTCCGCCATGTTGTCGAAGCCTGCCCACGAGACTTTGCGAGCATCGGATTGAGTAGAAACATATTTTCCCATATCTTAAGCTGCACGGTGTGTTTATTAGCATCACCATAAGCAGGGAAGGTATAACGCTCGCCTGCTGCTCGGCCGTTATGATACCAGGCAGGTACCAAAGCAGAACATGCCCCAGTGCATCGACGACGGTGGCGGGCTGTGTAAAAATACCGTCGCCGAGTTCGAGGGGCGGGAATTCCTTCATGGCGCGATGAAGGCGCGGCATTGTCCGGTCAGAGATTTCCGCCGGGATAGCCTCCGCATAATCCTCTGCATTCCAATTCACAAAAACTTGGCTTTGCAGTGAGCTTAGGTGTGTCGCCAACACATACACCATACTCACTTCGACGAAGAAAGGCTTCCTTAATAATTTCGACCATTTGGTGTGCCTGGCCGATCATTTCCACACTAAAGTCGGCGTCCGGCGCGGGCAACAGATTCTGCCCAGCGGTGCCAGCCAAGTAAGCTAGTCTATACTCATACAGTGCAATCATATAATTGGCCGCGCGAATGTCGAGACTGTCGGCGGACATGGCGGGAGGAGATTGTGTTGATCATGTGGGAAGGTTTGATGGGATTTTCACAGGGTCTGTATAGTTTGTACAACAGTCACACGCAAAAGCTGTGGCTGGTAAGTGTCTATTAATGGTGTTATATGCCCGGGAGATCGGGCAGGTCTCCTTGTGATCAGGGCATGATGGGAGCCCGGGCCGCACTTTCCGGCGGTACCTTATCACGATTCAATAGTAATTGGAACGTCAGCATTCGGGCACAACCGGGCTCCATCCGAAATGCTGAGGATGCACACTGGTGGTGTTTGGGATGGCTAAACTGACGAACCAGCCAACACTAAGGAAAGGAACAGAGAGGGAGCGGGCTGGCAAATGTTTAGTGGAAGTAAATACGTTCGGCTGAAGCCCGGCCGAGTTCGCGACCGCACGACGCTCAGGTATTAGCCGGTTGACAATATGTTGGCCGGCAGGGTTACAACGATGTGATCGGACGCCGGCCGCGCACCGATTGTTGGCAGTAGTCAAATGTCGGCCGCACAGATTGAAGTCCATGTATCATATAGAACATGTCGCCAGCTGTCCAGCAACAATAGGAGCATTGATACGGGTGCGATGTCGGCCGACCGGGCAACAGTGAGGCCAAGACAAATTGGATGAATCACAAAGAATTCCAGTATGCGGATCCCCGGGTGGTCGGCCGACCGGACTGTCACGGCTTGTCTTATGACCGGCCGCTGTGGGAGCAGCATCTTGTCCAACCACCGGCCGACTCGGTACAGACCCATCCGTCAGACCCTCGGCCGACCGGGTGTATATGGTGAGATTTGACCGTCGGCCGCTCCGTGAACGCCGACGAATCATACCATCGGCCGACCCGTGGGTGATGACAATACAGAACGTCAATCCGCACACACCCTGTGAGCCCTGGTTGGAAACACCCCCCCATCCAACTCGTCGGCCCATCCGAGGGTAGCCGGAAGTTCCATGCATCGGCCGACGCGGGTAATGACGGCTGAGTCAAACCGTCGGCCGACGTTGGGTGGCCGGGCAACAATAAGTGAATCTCATGTCGGGTGGCCGGGTAACAAACCGATAGTTTGACCCCATTATGTGTAATGTGTACAATCCCACTAGTTGTGAAAATATGATGATTCTGCATTGCTTGGTATTGCCGAGAAGGCGCGTACCATCTATTCCATTAGTCTGCTTCGAGCCTGAGGCTCTTGAACACTGTTTGCATCAGGTCGCGGAACTGCGGACGTAATTCGAAACAAGATACTCGTTCTTGGTCGTCTTCAACATGTCAGGTGCTTATCTGACACTGAGGAGCGGTGGCTGACCTCATGTTATCAAGACTGTCGTCAGCGCTTTGAGTGGTCGATATGGGTCACAGGTATCCCGCCTGCCAGTGGTTTGTCCTCGCAACACATCCTTAACGTCGGGATACTTCTCCACGAGAGTCATACAATCCATCTCGGATTCGCCACACTGTATCAGTGTACCTGACGCAGGCATTCAGAAGCCTATGTATGCATGAGGAGCGGTCCCAAAGCGGTCCATATGTTTCCTCTCCGCCATTTCTCGGTGTTATCCGTGACTGTGCCGAATAACAACAGGAAGTTCAGCGCGGACTCATTTCCGCGCGGCGTCTCTGTATTTCTCAGGCAATGCCAGGCAACGTAGGTAAGTCTTGTGTCATTGTGCGATGCTATCTCGTGATCTCTTACTGTCTAGCCCAGCGAATAACTAGCGACCGGGAATGCCATTCACGTCAGAGATATGTGTAGGACTGACAAGAGGTACATCAGGAAAAAACTCTCCTGTGAATGAGCAATAATTACACTGTATTCCGCGTAATGAAGAATAATTGTGCGCATTCGGTCACTTCCAGTAATATACCACACTAGCTAGGGTCCATGGGTCCCGGGTCTGAGTGCTCAATATTACTACGGAATTATTGAGTATTTTATACGTATTCCGCAGCACATTAGGAGCTATTCATGGACATTCTACAGTTGGATATCTCGCCGCATTCCGTGAAAGAGCAAACAATTAATGCATTGCATGAAGAACTACTACTAGTAGGTGCACTGTCGGGACCAGAACAAGAGCGAGGCGAGCAGCAGGAAAGCAGGCATGGAAGGTATCGAGAGCATGAGGGGGAAGATGAGGATTAAGTAGCTGATTACTATCTACAGTATCATTGCCACCATGACATCCAGGCTCATTCGCCGGGCACGACGAGTCTATTCATCGGGTATGTCACTCCAGTCGATCTTGGCGGCATTGCCAGGATGCATGCCAGGATGCATTGCGTGTCCCACCCTACGATAAAGAAGTCAGTTAAATTCACCATCACACGAAACAGGAGTGCTGTACGTCACGGCTGCGAAGACATCATGCATGACTCTGTGGTATCGCTTTGGGCGTTCGAGGCGGAAGGCAGTGAGCTGCATCATGTGGGCCTGGTACGCAGGTGCACTGGTGGCACTGAAGTCGGAAGCCTTGCTTAGGCCGAGTTTGCGATCTGATATTACTGACTCGACCTCAAAGACAGTAAGAGAACAAGACAACGCAAATTCAATTATCCAACATACCGCTGTCATAGCCAAGGCCATCATAGTCAGCGGAATCTCATACTCTGAGGGGGCACTTGACAGCGACGATGCGTATGTTCCACCATTTTGCAGCCCAGTACCGAGATACTGCATGTGCATGAAGAAAGCAGCATGTACTGCAGGCTTGACAAGTGAGTTCTCATACAGAGAACGGCGATCAAAACCATCCTGCAAGTAGAAACGTAAGTATTGGATACACGAGATCATTGGTACTACACACCGAGAGCGTCCAAGGATAAATGTAGTTCATGTTCTGTAGAAGAGCATCGCCGCCAGGTACATCATGGTTGCCTGCAGTTTGACTCATGGATTGATATGCATGTTCGACAGATGGCGTTACAGCACGTTTGATTGCAGTTCGAAAGAGCCCTAGTCGATGGGAAACCTGCAACAACATATCAGTAAAGAAGCCGCAGGCGTAGAGCAATAAAACCGACGTAAGCAGTCAAGGGTTTGACATAATCGCTGTAGGACCCTTTCTCCAATCGTTCTGAGACGTCGCCCTGGCCAGTGTACCCGAGCTTATCAGAGGCACTGATTAACGCCTCAAGAGCGATGTCTTCGAGACCAGCCTTGTCCATTGGATTAGTCATTTCCTGGAGGTCGTCGAAACTAGCATAGTCAACTGGGTCTTCGAATCCAAAAGCCATCATACGGTCACCGACGGTGTAGCTGTTATGGATTACTTGCTCCATCAGCGCACTCTGCGGCTTGATATCCATGGTCACACTTCGTGATTTGCAGTTGATGACAATGCACGTCCGTGGCATCCAACGGTCATCGTCGTCCTCACGGCCGGTATGACGATGGTGCTTCGCGACCTTGATTTTCGAAGCAGAGGGACGGATGATGGGCATCTAGTGAAGAGTTGACAACATTCCTGTCGAGGTCGTATAAGAATGACTCACCTCCGACTTCAGTTTCTCTTGCTGCTTTTTAGTCAGCTGCAACAGTGGTTCACGCAAACCCAGATTTAAGTACACATACTGAGGTTACACGGTACGGCACACATACCTTCTTTGACACGGTCTGCGCTAAAGCCGGTCCAGTCTCATCAACCACGTCCGAGTCATCATCACTATCCTTGATATATTTCGCTGCACCGCGGGAAACAGCGTAGGAGCTTGTGTTGTTGTTACGAGATGGAGGATTGACATCATCGTCCTCGCTCTCCACTTCTTCGTCCATGACAACGTCGGTGTCGTCAGTGGTCGGCGGTTCAGTAGGATATGAACCAACACTTGAGGAGCGTGAACCCCTCGAGCGGAAGCGAGGCGGGCCTTCAGCTTCAAGTTCATTCATTGTACCGATGTTATCCGCATGTCGATTACCTATCCCGGTGTCGGAACACAGAGGCACGCCGCACAAGCCAGATTGAGAAACAGTCCGCCATTTGAACGTACTGTGCTCACCTGCAGCAGTGAAAGTGACACGCTGCGACATATTATACTTGAGTGACTAAGATCAGAGTCAACAGATTGGATTCGGCTTACCTCTGCATCGAAGTCGTCACAGACCTCGCGATGTTCTGCCTCCTCATCGTCCTCGGCGCCTTCCTGCAGCTCGTCATCCACATCTCCTTCTTCACCATCCTCGTCCAAAGCGTCCTCCGCAAGATGAGAAACTGACATAGAGTGGGCCGGCCTTGCGGATGTGATTGCCTTGGAAGATTGAGACATGGCCTGTGAGGCTAGTCGTGACTCGTCCGCAGGTTCGCTATCTGAGCGGTCAACATCAATCCGAGCTGCCCGGTAGACTTTCTCTGAAGCATGACATTGGAGAACAATACTTGTAAGTAGATCAAAAGATACGTACTTTGAGTTGGCTTGGACAGTGCTCCCGAGGCGCCAGCAACCTTCAGCTTCTTTGAAGAGCGCTCTGTTTCTTTGTGGCTATCGGTGTTGAGCGACCTCGACGGCACCACGTCCTGAGGCGCCGTGTTCCTACCACCACCACTGCTACTGTTGACTTTCGCCGCCGACGAATCTGCTCTCTTCCGCTTAACCTGGGCTGCCTTCGACAAGCTCACTTCGCCCGCGGGTTGTTTCTTCTTCGCTACATCCAATAGATTAGAACTAAAGGTACGTCTAGTCTTCGCGAGACAGTATACCAGTTGTTGACTTCTTACTAGCTGTCTGGCGTTCCCCAGCAGTCTGCAAGCTTGACACGTCACGTCGAGGCTTTGGCACAATCTGAGCCCACTTGGTGTGAGCAGCTTGGGCTGTGACGCGCGCAGGCCGGTGAGCTGCAATTCAAAGGTTAGTGTGTGCGTATTAATTGTTGCATATATTCTTACCTTCCACGGGAGGCTCGTCGACCATGTCCTCGTGTGAGCTGTCTTGGTCGATCTTTGATATACGACCTACACGGCTAGCGCGAGGACGCTTTGCAGCTGCCGACATTCCTGGCTTAGGCGCTAGCAGTCAGTCAGGATGCCTCGACTTGAACAGGCATGAGGTAGCATTGAAAGCCACCGTCGAGGCACACGGACCCAGGACAACAGGATGGAGTTGTAAACAGCCAAGGCGTAAGTGATGCGCACCGTAGATGATTGTCTGTTAATGGAACGGCGACAGATCTACTGAATGGTTTTGTCGTCGAGACAACAAAGATGGGAGCTGTATGGTTGGTGTTCACGGTGAGTCTTCGATGCTGCCAGTCTTCGAGGTAGTATTAAATGGTTGAATAGAGTTTCATGAAGGGAAGGATGCAAATGCGAACAGAGACGTGAAAGAGAGGAAATGCGCTGGCGGGTTAGGGTGCGGTGTGTGTTGTGACGCCGTGATGCCTTTCACTCTCACAGCTCGGCAACTTGCAGCGACTGCGTGACCAAACTTTACGCCTGACCGAGCCGCGCGCCGTCGACCATCGATCTCTGGACCCAACGTCGACGCTCGCCGTGTCCTCCTCCACCGTCTTTCTCTGCATCTGGGCTCCTTAATTTATTTGTACTTTAGTAAGCTGTGATTCTTGCACGGCCTCGATACATGCTGACAACTGGGCTTCCTAGCCTCTCCGTGTACTATATCAAACCCGATTCCCGAATCATAATGCCGTACACTTGCAACGGATGCACCGCGAGCTTTGCACAACGCGGACCATACCTACAGCATCTTCAACAGAGTGAAAGACCGGCCTGCCAGCTCGCACGCAGGCAACATGAGGAATCTGTACGACGTCCGACTCGTCGGGCTAGCCATCGGCGAGCCACACATTCACGTGTTCCTAGTCATTCACATTCCTCGGGATCTAGGAGCGCCAGATCCACACCTGCATCGGCCACAAATGAAGACGGAGACCACGAAGATGATCCCGTGCCATTCGAGGGTGATTACTTCGGTGCTGCGGGCGACTATGCTGGTGGTGATCTTCCGTTTGGCGACGAGGACCCTGTTGACATGGATCTTGACTCCCGGCGTGAACCAGCAGAAGAGTCAAGCGATGACGAAGCTTCCGACGACGATGCTGTCGGAAATGATGTTGTTCAGCCCACCTTGGAGACCGAGCGAGATGGGCATCCGCTTCCCCCTCCACCTCTAGGTCATCGCATACCCCGGGAACCGCCTTCTGCCGCTCACTCGGGGGACGAAGATGAGGCTGCACAGCCTGCTACCCAGGACGTACAGAATGCTGCTGCAGGTCCAGGCGGAGTTAACCCCGCGGAGCATACACAAATCTGCGAGCCACCCGAGCACATCGTCCCATTTGGTGGCAAGGCTGGCCAACCGACACAGCCAGGTCAAGTACCACGCTCTGGCTACACGACGTATGAAGACACGGTAGATCCGAAGGCAAACAATCCTTACGCACCATTCGCTTCACGTCTGGACTGGGAGATCGCACGCTGGGCCAAACTTCGCGGGTCAGGATCGACTGCGTTCTCTGATCTTCTCGCTATCAAAGAGGTCTGTTTCCGATTCGGTCAGTCATGCTTTATTCCTTACTTATCGAATCAATTCTAGGTTCGCGAACTGTTGGGCTTGTCGTACAAGAACAGTGACGAGCTGAACAAGATCATCGACGAGCAGCTTCCTAATCGACGGCCCGCTTTTCATCGCTTCGAGGCTTGCGTCGGCGGCGAGCACTTCGAGATGTTCTGCCGTGACATTCTCGAGTGTATCCGTGCGCTCTATGGTGACCCTGAGCATGCGGCATACCTATGCGTTGCACCAGAGCGTCACTATGCCGACGCTGACCAGACACTCCGTTTGTACCATGATCTCCATACTGGAGAGTGGTGGTGGGCAACACAAGTACGTTTATCTCCGAGTCTTCAATCTACTCAAACTTTACTGACTGTACACTGTGCAGAAGATACTCGAGAAGGAGGCGCCGGGGGCGACGGTCATCCCCATAATCATATCGTCAGATAAGACTCAGTTGACGATGTTCCGAAACAAGACGGCATACCCCGTCTATCTTACGATTGGGAACCTTCCAAAGGAGATCCGTCGCAAGCCATCACATCGCGGACAGATTCTTCTCGCCTACCTTCCCACAAGCCGCCTCGAGCATATCAAGAACAAAGCAGCCCGCCGCCGGACTGTGGCAAATGTCTTCCACGCATGTATGTCGATGATCATGGAACCTTTGCAGAAACCTGGTGTAGAAGGTATCCCCATGACGAGCGGCGACGGTATACAGTGGCGCTGCCATCCGATCCTTGCCGTGTATGTCGGGGACTATCCCGAACAAGTCCTCGTAACAGGAACATACACCGGCGAGTGTCCAATCTGCCATTGCCCTCACGACGACCTCGGGGCTTACCCATGCATGTCCGATTATCGCGATGTCGACGAGGTCTTCGCCGCTCTAGGTCTCTGTGGTACAGCCGATTACAACAACACTTGCGACGCCGCCGGCATTAAGCCGCTCCAACATCCATTCTGGGAGAACCTCCCATACGTCGACATCTATCGGTCAATCACACCAGATATCTTACATCAGCTCTATCAAGGGATCGTCAAGCACTTGCTCGCTTGGCTCACTAGCATTGTCGGCGAGGACGAGATCGACGCTCGGGTTCGGCGACTACCACCCAATCATACCATCCGCATATTCCGTAAAGGAATCACTGGCTTAACGCGTGTTACAGGTACATCAGGAAAACATGAAATCTGTCTGACGGCCCTGTCAGGGGGTTCAGAAGCCTTCAGAAGCCTTCAGATTGCTTCAGATTGCTTCAGATTTTCAGCCCTCATGACCTCGTTTTTTTTCGATGCTAGCTCGTCAGACAGGATCCTCAGACCGTTCAGACAGCCTGTCAGACCTCCCAGCTCGTCAGCCAAGATCAGCCAGGGCATAGAAATCAACTAAATATTATTCTATTAATCACTACTACTGTTACTGTACAGAATAGCGCTAGCTAATCATAATGTACCATAGAATTGCGCAAGCTACCGCCTGCGGGTGCGCACGGTGGGCTCTCTCCCGCTCGTTGCATTCGTACTCGGTGGCCTGGCTCCTCCTCAGGCTAGGATGCGGCACGCTCATCCTCAGTCACGGGCATATGCACGTCGAGCTGGGGTATGCCCAGGCCCCAGCTGTTGCTCGGCAGGCCGTTGCACGCCGCGCCGGATGCCTGGTGGACTGTTGCTTGTCGCAGTGCTGCTCGTTGAGCTGTGTCGTACCAGGCTCGGGCACGTTATGTACGGCGAACTGCCAGTGGCCCGCGTCGTACCCGTGCGCGTCGGTTCGTGATCCATATCTGTAGGCGGTCAAGTCTTCGATGCTGGTAGATCCGTGCATGGTATGTTAAGACTCGTCAATTGCATACCTGTTGGGTTTGCACCAACGGGCTTGTGTCGTCAGCTGGTCGCACGCCGTCAGACTTCGTGCATGTACTCACACTCCGTCTTCGTCAATATCTCATACTTCGGGCTGTACACCTCGTCCCAGGGCTGCACATCGAGGTGGCACAGCGTCCGCGGGACAAGGAGCAGGAGGTCCACGTCGAACGCCGAATCGACGTACAAGACCGCGCGGCGCAGGCGGGGGAGGAATGGCTTCCCGCCGTTCGCCGTAGAGAGCGCGCATGGTACTCGGCGGTCTGCCTCCTTCTCGTGCGGGGGTACGGCACGCTCGTCCTTGGGAAGTGTATGCGCGTCAGGCAGGGATGACTGGTTGTTGCTCGGTGGGCCGGGTGCCTGGTGGGCTCATCCGTTGTTTGTCGTGGTCTCGTTGAGCTGGGTCGTGTCGGGCTTGGATGCGTCGTTGAATGGTATTGGTTTGCGGCAGACAGGCCCTGGTCGTAACAGTGCGTGAAGCGTCGTATCCGTATGCAGCCAGCTCTTGCTGGCGGGCCCGTGCGCGACGTCTGGTACATACCTACTGTGCTTGTGCTAGCGGTCCTGTGTCGCTTGTGAACGCGCGCACCGGGGCCGTCTTCGCCGCGCTCATATGCTTGGACAAGCATGCTCTGGGGCTGTCTCCGTCGTGTTCCGGCCATCTTTGGTGGGCAATTGCCGCGGTTGGCTACGGGGTCGAGGTGGAAGGCGGTGCACTCACCTAAATTTCGCGCCCTGCTGACCACAGCCCCCCGTCCTCCCTCTGCTAATCCTTCGCGAGCCTTCAGCGATGCTCTTGACGCGTCGCTGAGGCTCGTTGCGGTGCGGTCGCGTAGAGCGCGATCTTGGGCTGCGCAGTAACCTGCTACATACGCTCTCTTGCAGATGGGCCGGCCCGGTGTGTACTGGAGGTCGGCGGCGGGCAAGTGACGGCGAAGCAGACCGGGAGGAGGGGGCTGACAGTGAAGGCGGACAGTGAGTCTGAGGCTTGAAGTCCGGCGAGCGCGCGTGACGTGTCGTGGCTGAGGCGCTTAGCACTTCTCGCTTCCACTGGCCCTCCACACGCACGTCGAACAGCGCCAAACTTCTCTCCTCCTCCTCGACGTCGCCGACCAAACATCGATCGAACTTCAACACTACGCGGTAGCGTCGAAATACACGCGAAGTGCGACGGAGGCGTGAGGATAACACGGAGCTAGGGGAGATGGGCCATGGAAAGGAGGCCAATAGGTTGCCAATAGGTGAGTATGCGCCTGCGTGCTCATTCACCTGCCCACTCGCCAGTCCTCCCGCTCGCCCCTTCACCCTCTCGCCCCTTCACCCTCTCGCCCCTTCACCCTCTCGCCTGTTCACCCGCCCTTCGTTTTCCAGTTCCCTCGTCCGCTCATCCCGCAAAGCACAGACTCTCGCGGCCCTCCGTCAAGGAGAGGAACAGCGGGCGTGCTCGATTTCATGTATAGTGAGTCCCTCGCAACTCATTTGTGATGTGGCGTTCGCACACGGACGAGTGGCTGGCGGGGAGGACGGGCGGCGGCGAGCGGGTGGTGGGCACGAGGTGCGGAAACACGACGGGCGTGAGCATAGCGCACAGTGACCGTGAGCATGCAGTGCAAAGACCCTGCGCGGAAGCACGACTGACGAGCGGACCATGCATGCAGCATGGACGAGGGCAAGTGGACGGCGGGCTCGCCAAGTGCACAGGCGCGACGCACAGCGACGGCTCCTTGCTCGTTCGCCCGTCTGCTCGCCAGCCGAGCCTAATGAGTGGGAAATCACGTTTCGAACGGTCCACCCGGAGTGCATTTGGCCCGTTTTGAACGGTGGACCCGGGCTCGGCCGGAGCACTCCGGGTCTACCATTTGGAGCGGCCGCCGCCAGCAACGAACCGGCCGGAGGGAGGGTGGTGGTTTGGAATGGTCCGGCCGGAGTGTTGGGTAACGTTCCGGCCGGAGCTCTGGTGAACGTACCGGCCGGAGGCCTCGAGAAATATGGGTTTCCTACGGTGCGGCCGGACTGTTATCCAACGTTCCGGCCGGACCCCTGGTCAACGGTCCGGCCGGAGGCCTCGAAAAATTTACGTTTCCTAAGGTCCGGCCGGACATATACCCAATGTTCCGGCCAGACCTTTGATCAGTGACCCGGCCGGAGGCCTCAAAAATTTGGGCTCTCAACGGTCCGGCCGGGCTCATCACTAACGGTCCGGCCGGAGCACTCAGCAATGATTCAGCCTGGCCAGGGGTTGGTTTCGGACGTCTGGCCGGCCCCCAGGTGAAACGGTCCGGCCGGGCAAAATCCCAACTTCCAATGTGAACAGGCCGGCCGGAAGCCTTGCAAAATCTGGGCTGTAAATGGTCCGGCCGGGCTAGTTTCTAACCATCCAGCCAGACCCCAGATGAACCGACCGGCCAGGCTTCTCCCAGCCAGACCCCTGATACACTAGTAATATAACAACAAGAATTGTTAGTTGTAACAACCAAGCTCAATATTTAACCACCAAGCCCAGAGATGAGCCACCAAGCTCGGTATCAAACCACCGAGCTCAATAGTGAGCCACTGAGCACAGTATTGAACCACCGAGGTTAAACAGCTAGGCTCGGTGGCCGAGAAAAATTGGCCGGGCTCGGCGCCGAGGATAAATGGCCGAGGCTCGGGCCGAGGTTTCGAGCGCCGAGCTCGGTGAAAACCGCCGAGGTCAGTATCAAAGCATTGAGCTCAGTGTTAAGGGGCCCAGTTAAAGGGCCGAGCTGAGTGTTCAATGACCGAGTTTGTTGTTGAAGCACTGAGCTCGGAAATGGCCGAGGTTAAACCACCGAGCTCGGTGAGAAACGGCCGGGCCGTCAGATTGCCATATAAGGAAATTTGGTATCATCTGGTAGCCCTTCATTCACAGAGTACAGTATATGTTCCCTAGTGTACAGAGATGCCTAGTTAGGTCAGAGAATACAAAATAAAAAATGCTCACAGGCTTCTCTGAGAACGTACTATTCAACTCCTGAGGCCAGTTTTCTTTTCCCACAATGTTTGACTATCTAGAATGTGCTATTTCAATGCACAGACTACATCCCCAACAGGAATAGTCTTATTCTTTGAAGCTGAATGCAGGACAAGAGATAAGGGGCATATAGGTATGGGATATGCATGTCTGACTTGAATGTTGGTTCCTGCAGCCAATATTCTTTCCAAATAGGGTTTCACCATCTAGAGTGGTTCATTTACTCACATGGAGTAAGTGCTCCAAAGGAACAGTCTTATTCACACAAGCTGAATGCAGTACAGAGTTAAGGTGTCAAGGGTGGAGTGGGATACATGTGAACTATGTTTACTTTGTAAAGCCAATATGCTTTGCCCACAATGTTTGACAAACTAGAATGGCTTAATCCAACATGAACAGCAAAGTCCTCAAGAGAATAGTCTTATTCTTCCTAGCTGAACTGAGCATGGAGCTAAGGGGAACATGCATTATTGTGTCATGATGGGGCCTGCTTTGAATGATTGTCTGTATCAAACTGTGATGTGCACCCATGCGCATTGCACTGGCCACATAAACATCTCTCCATTGGTAATGGTCCGGCCGGACAATGCTCATTGCCAATGGTCCGGCCGGCCATTGCTCGTAGCAAACGGTCCGGCCGGTGCACTGTCCTAGGCCAGCCAGAGCAAAATGCGACACATCTGTCCAATGTATAGACTCTTCAGCTATATCATGCATGGATACAGAAGTGATGATCAGCATTGTTCAAATTGAGTGATACTCATATGAGACCAGATTCCCTTAACTCTGTACTGCATTCAGCTTGTGTGAATAAGACTATTCCTTTGGAGCACTTACTCCATGTGAGTAAATGAACCACTCTAGATGGTGAAACCCTATTTGGAAAGAATATTGGCTGCAGGAACCAACATTCAAGTCAGACATGCATATCCCATACCTATATGCCCCTTATCTCTTGTCCTGCATTCAGCTTCAAAGAATAAGACTATTCCTGTTGGGGATGTAGTCTGTGCATTGAAATAGCACATTCTAGATAGTCAAACATTGTGGGAAAAGAAAACTGGCCTCAGGAGTTGAATAGTACGTTCTCAGAGAAGCCTGTGAGCATTTTTTATTTTGTATTCTCTGACCTAACTAGGCATCTCTGTACACTAGGGAACATATACTGTACTCTGTGAATGAAGGGCTACCAGATGATACCAAATTTCCTTATATGGCAATCTGACGGCCCGGCCGTTTCTCACCGAGCTCGGTGGTTTAACCTCGGCCATTTCCGAGCTCAGTGCTTCAACAACAAACTCGGTCATTGAACACTCAGCTCGGCCCTTTAACTGGGCCCCTTAACACTGAGCTCAATGCTTTGATACTGACCTCGGCGGTTTTCACCGAGCTCGGCGCTCGAAACCTCGGCCCGAGCTCGGCGCTCGAAACCTCGGCCCGAGCCTCGGCCATTTATCCTCGGCGCCGAGCCCGGCCAATTTTTCTCGGCCACCGAGCCTAGCTGTTTAACCTCGGTGGTTCAATACTGTGCTCAGTGGCTCACTACTGAGCTCGGTGGTTTGATACCGAGCTTGGTGGCTCATCTCTGGGCTCGGTGGTTCAACTCTGAGCTCGGTGGGTGGTTAAATATTGAGCTTGGTTGATACAACCTTGGTCATTTTCCAGCTGAGCTTGGGGGTTAACAATTCTTGTTGTTATATCACCGGCAGATCAATTCTGAGGGGTCTGGCTGGTTTTGGAGAAGCCCGGCCGGTCTGTTCATCTGGGGTCCGGCTGGCTGGATGATTACAAACTAGCCCGGCCGGATTGTTTACAGCCCAGATTCCGCAAGGCTTCCGGCCGGATGTTTGGAAGGTGGAATTTTGCCCGGCCGGACTGTTTCATCTGGGGTCTGGCCGGAAGGTTAGAAACCAACCCCCGGTCCCGGCCGGAACATTGAGAATCCAAATCTTTGGAGGCCTCCAGCCGGATCATTGCTGAGTGCGCCGGCCGGACCATTGCTGAGTGCTCCGGCCAGACCATTGCTGAGTGCTCCGGCTGGACCGTTGAGAGCCCAAATTTTCGAGGCCTCCGGCTGGGACACTGATCAAAGGTCCGGCCGAAACATTGGGTATGTGTCCAGCCGGACCGTAGGAAGCCTAAATCTTTCGAGGCCTCCGGCCGGACCGTTGACCAGAGCTCCGGCCGGGACGTTGGATAACAGTCCGGCCGGACCGTAGGAAACCCATATTTCTCAAGGCCTCCGGCCGGTACGTTCACCAGAGCTCCGGCCGGAACGTTACCCAACACTCCGGCCGGACCATTCCAAACCACCACCCTCCCTCCGGCCGGTTCGTTGCTGGCGGCGGCCGCTCCAAACGGTAGACCCGGAGTGCTCCGGCCGAGCCCGGGTACACCGTTAGAAACGGGCCAAATGCACTCCGGGTGGACCGTTCGAAACGGTCAAGTTCCACTCAGTAATGTGGCCAGCCCTCCCCTACCCTCTTGCCAATGCTAGCCCACCCGTCTGCCTACACACTCGCACGCTCGCCAATTCATTCGCCCGCATGCTCGTCTGCCTCGTCGCCATCTCACTAGCTTGTTCGCCTGCCCACTCTCGCCAGTTCCCCCGCCCGCCTTCGCCTTCTTGCTGATGCGCTCGCATGCCCGTCCTTGCCTGCTCGCCACTTACCTTCTTGCTCGCCTTCCCACTCGCTTGCTCAATCGCTTCCCTGTTCTCGTCCGCTCAGCCTCGCCTTCTCACTAGCTCTGTCATCCGCCCACTCTTGCCAGTCCACTCCTGCCGTCCTCGATGCATTGCCCGCCCAGGTTCTTCTCAGCTCGCTCATCTGCAAGCCCGTTCGCCAATTCGCCTGCCCGACTGCCCGCCTATTCGCCTGCCCACCTGTTCGTCACTTGTCCTGCACCCGCTTCCTCTTACGGGCCACGCTCCTGCTCGCCCGTCGAGCTCGGGATACCCATAGGTATACCCGAGCTCGGCCCAGGACGAATCCGCATGCAACGATCTGACTGCGGATTCGGAATCCAGCAAGCAAGCATCCACCTATGCCGACCCCGCCCAGCGAGAGGGTGTTCGAGGACAAGTCCACCGAGGATAATTGTGCGCGGGACAAACACGACTAGGCGTAGACTACCCGCATCCGTGTCGACGCGTCTGAACCCGACGCGCTAGACTGCGAGAAGGATCAGGGTACATGTTAGGTGAGTTGAACGCTTCTCGTCAGCTCCGCGCGAGGCTGATCTCAGCAAGCAAGAGCCTACCGACAACGACCCCAACAAAGACAAGCATGATGCGTACTAGCCCATCGAACACGTGTTCAACAAGGACCAGCGGAATGAGCGGGAGCTGGCCGAGGACGAACCCAGCAAGCAGAAGCATGCAGACGAGTGGCTGCTGCTGCCGGCCTGTGCAAATGGGAGAGCAGACGGGGCAGATGGGTCGAGAGAGGGTACACGGGGCAGGCGAGTCGGCAGATGGCACGGGCGGCGAGATGGCAGACAACACGGCAAGACAGCAGACAATGCGAGAGAGAATAGACTATGCTGCTGATGTGACTGTGTCGACGATGACCATACATTTTAGTGTAGTTTACCCACTATTGTTACTCTTGGTACAATGAAACAATCAGCGCTCTCGAGCCATTGATGTACGAGCAATAATATTGTGGCTACTGCAATTATCGGAATTGAATAGGTGTCTTCATCTGATGGGTCTGAATAATCTGACAATGCTGAGCTACCTGATGCACTGAGTCGCTCTGAGGGGTCTCTGTCAGCCTGTCAGATGCTCAGAAATTGCCGAGTTTGCTGATGTACTGAACACAAGCAGATGGCGTGGTTCATGCTCGGCCTTCTGGTCGATGTTCAGCTGCCTGGTGGCGAGTCAGTCGCGGACTTGTTCAGTGCTACGAAAGCCCTTCTGGACTTCGTGTATATGGCACAATACTCGGTCCACTCAGGCGCGACTCTGGTCGCACTCGAGCGCTCACTGTCCGAGTTCCATGCGAAGAAGGATGTCTTCATCCGGCTTGGCATACGGGACAACTTCCTCCTTCCGAAGCTTCACATGATGACTCACTACGTCCGCGCGATCAAACTCTACGGTACGACCGACAATTACAATACAGAGTCCACTGAGCGACTCCATATTGATTTCGCGAAAGAGGCCTACCGCGCGACGAACCATAAGGACGAATTTCCACAAATGACCCAGTGGCTCGAGAGGCGCAAGAAGATGCTGCAGCATGCCAACTACGTCGAATGGCGTCTCCTCAGAGTGCAACGTGAGCAGCGTGATCTCATCGCTGCACGTCAAGAGATACACTGGCGGCCGCCAGATATGGCATGCCCGCTACATCATCTCATGACGAAGCATCCCAGTCGAAAGGCGGTCCCTGTCGCCGAGCTCGTGTCTTCTCAGGGCTATGGTGCGACGTTTTTTAGGGCTGCTCTTGCTCGCTTCGTGGTGGAGTTTGACAATCCAGCTCTGGCACGAAACGACGTCGAAGCTCAGGCACTCCAGGTCCGATTTCCATTTGCGACTCTACCGGTCTTCCATAAAATCAAGTTCCGCAACGTCAAGTACCACGACAAAGAGACCCTCGATTCAATCCATGCGCGACCTCGTCAAATAGGTCAGAACGATGAAGTACTTATACCGGCGCGCTTTGACACTGCACTCGTACGTGTTCGGCAAAGCGAGAACCTAGAAGCTCGCAATGGCCTTGCTGGTAAGATTCCCTTTAATTCGGTCTCCAACAATACTCACATGTAGTATGGCACAATAGATATGCATCAGGAAAAAAGTTTCGGGGCCATAGCACACAGCCATCAGTATATACCCCCTATAGACAGTATAGTACCACGTAGCATAGCAGCCAACCATTATAGTAAGTTGTAGGTCTATAATGACTTTGCTTGACATGCTATAGGAATATACAATATCACGTCCCATCTATGGCCGAACAATCACACTATGTGTGTTGTGGCTAATGCTTGTAGTCATACAACAGTGGGCGTAGAATGATTGATTTATTCATGACAACTACTTACTACATGCAACAAGTACTCTACTCAAGTGAGGTAACATAGAATAACAAGAAGGCGCGCCAGTAGTGCTCGTACGCAGCATGTCGTGACAGCGCGGGGTTGATTAGCCAGGCCATCGCGCAGTCAGTGGCCCAGAAAGTTTGCCAACAACAGGTGCAGCGAGCTCGTTGCTCATTGTACCATCTGTAAGTAGTGCTCTAGACATCAGTGCATCAAAACAGGGAATTGACGTGTCATGATGAACCCACTAGAGCATGCGTCGCGCACGCCACGAGACACATACTACTGTCGAACGGCGGGCTCGATATCAACATGCACATTGTGTGATTTGGCGTAAGAAATCAATGGGCTGTGGTCCCGTCGCGCGCACGTATGGGATTAATCTACACATCGGGTCCTTTGGCGAGTACGCAGGACGCATCGTCATCTTCATTGGCAGCGTGTAAGTCGGGCGAAGGGTTTGACGTATGCACTACACGACTGTCGGTGGACGGTGGTTGGTGGATGGAGCATACCAGACGCACAGCTATGCGCGTCCGACAAGTTGCCGTCTGTAGTAGCGGGCACGACGTATAAATCGTCCCGAGTGACGGAAGTGCCGTCTTCGTGGCCAGCAGGGCGCACGACGAACTTCCCGTTCGTTGATCGCCTGCTGGTGCGGGTACTGGCAAAATCAGCCGTGAATGGGGTGCCTAGTGAGAGCGTACCTTCCAACTTCAAGCCTTCGTACTCGTCCTGTTCACTCGCACCACAGAATTCCCTCTCCTTTCCCTTCCCGCTCTCCTCTCGTCCTTCTCGTCCCGTGTTCCTTCCACGTTCGGGCGGTCGTCTCGCATCCCGGGCTGCACAGTTGCGTGGCCCCAGACCCACATGTTTCACCAGGGATCGCCACAGTCGAGTGCTAGAGCGCGAGAGTATACAAGAGGGCCGCAAGATGAGCGTCTGAGTGATCGGCGGATATGCTGGCAAACGACGGAGCAAGCGGGAGACGGCAGAGCGGGCAGAGGCGGGCAAGCGGGAAGACGACTGAGCGAGCGAGTGCCAGCGGGCGAAAGAGTGAGGCGCGCCAGTCGTCTGCAAGTGCGAAGCGCTCAATTTGGCGAATGCCAATTGCAGCCACAACTGCCACGACGCACCGACACACGACTTCGCGCTGCTCTGACTCAAGGCCTTTCCTCACGTCCACTGCCCACAGCGTCCTCTCCTCCATTTTCACCTTCGTCTCGCCCTTGCCTGCCTGCCGCAGATCTCCGGGACACGCAGATGGGCCTATTCCCAAGAGACGGGGTGTGCGGCACGCGGCCGCAACGACCGTCAGCGATGCACGAAGAGCATTTGCTGGCACCGACATTGATGGGCCCGCCGCGTGCAAGTCTGGCTCACGACGAGCATGAGCCCAGGATGTGACAAGGTCAACCACAAGGTGAGTGTGACGAATTATCTGCGCATTTCTACACTTGCTCCATCTGCTCGTCGTCCACTCCCTTGCCTGCTCTCCTCGTCGTCCGCTTGCCCATCTGGCTGTCTTTCCTGTCCGCTCGCTTGCTGCTTGCCCACTCGCTCTATCGTCCGCCTGCTCGCTCTATCGTCCGCCTGCTCGCTCTATCGTCCGCTGGCTCTCTTGCCCGCCCGCTCTCTCGCCGTTTTGCTCTCTTGCCGTCTCCCTCTCTTGCCGTCTCCCTCTCTCGCCCACTCGTCTTATTGAGGTGGGACCGTGACGCGGGCGCTTGTGGTGACGCGGACACGTGACTAGCGAACGGACTGTAACGGACGCGTTTAGTGTACTGCTACCTCAGTCGAGTACCACGAGGTCGAGACTGAGGTAAGCTCGTTTGTAGCATTTTCTCATGGACTTTGAGCACTCATACTGTATTTCGTAGACTGTGTAACCTTAACAGGTAGAGTAATAACAAGTCGAGTACCACGAGGTCGAGACTGAGACTGTGTAACCTTAACAGGTTATGAGCCCCGCTTCGTCTTCTTAACCGCTTCCTCGTCGTACGAATCGACAACGCTTTAAGGGTACAACCACCCGACTTCGACGCCTCGTGACGATCCCACGACAGGACGACTGTAGTCCACGCGCATATAGCCACCGAAAAACCGCATACACCCACGATCTCGCATATATCCGCTATGTCCGACGACAAAGAGAAGGTCATAATCTTGCCGGAGAACTTCCATCTCACACGGACCAACTGGGTCCAGTGGAAAAGTAAAATTCTCACCATCATCGAACTCCAGGGCAAACTCGATCATCTACTCGGAAAGTCGACCGCTCCTCAGCCTGCCGGAACCACTCCCACACCCGCCGAAACCACAGAGCTTGCAAAATGGACCAAGGACGACTTGCACGCGAAAGCGACTTGTACGCTCAATATGGACATCGAAAGCTGCGGAGTCGAACCGCTTGGTCTCACGGCGGCTGAGTTCTGGAAAGCGTTACTGGGGGTGAAGGAGAGGCGGAGCGAGTTAGCGGTGTTGAACGCAGAGGAGTACCTCAAGAAGTGCAAGTACGTCCCTGGTGCAGACATCCACGCGCACTTCGAGGAACTACGCCGTCGTCGCAAGGCGTGTCGGGAGATGGCGTCGCCTCTCACCGATCATAGGTTCGCTATCATCATATGTCAGTCAATGGGCGACATCTACAACCACGTTACCGCTGGGCTTCTCACGAAGTCCGACCCCGAGGACGTTATACTGACTATCCTCGCGGTCCACGACAACGAGATGCTGCGTACAGGGCAGCCACAGAACCCTCTTGGAGCTACGCAGACCTCAGTGCCGAGCGAGCCACAGATCCCGACGACCTCGGCGTTCATGACGGCGGCGAAGGCAATCCTTATCTGCGAGTGGTGCTTGTGGAAAGGTCACTCGAAGGAGCGATGTTACTGCGAAGGAGGAGGGATGGCAGGGCAACAACCATCGAGCTGGAAGTCGCCGCCTCGACCGAAGAAAGGGTCGCCGGCTGACTTGGCTCATCCTATGGGATCCAACGCATCCGCCAACGCCGCTGCATCACCTTCCATACCATCGACGTCTACCTCAATCCCCAACTACAACGTCTTCATGGCGAGCGTGACATCGCTTGACCCACAGGACACCGCAGACGGTACGATCCGGGCTTACCTCGATTCGGGAGCGAGCCACCACTATTTCACGGAGCGGGCGAACTTCTCCGAGTACATGCCGTTGACGCCTCACTCCGGCAGCAGCGCGAAGCAGGGAGCCGAGTTTATGATCATTGGAGTCGGGTGCGTTCACGCTGTGTGGCTCGGGAGTGGGATACCCCCGGGCGCGATGATGTTCGAGGGGTGGGGTGATCCGTTGCTTCAGGGGTAAAGGTGACATGGGTGGATGGGGGTGTACTATGAGAGTGGAGGGGAGACGTGCCGGGGAGTGATCTCACAACGATGCCTCAGGCTCGCTGACCTCGTCCTCGGTTCTCCAAGCCTCGCAAATCCCTCTGTTTCCGACTCGTTCCTTGGACTCTGTCCTGTCTCGACCTTGACCTCGTTCCGAAGGTGCCTTACTCTCGCTCTGCAGTCGCTACGCTTGCTGAACTTGTTCCGCGGTCGCCTCGTTCTCGTTCCGTGGTCGCCCTCCTCGTTCCGCAGGTTCCTGTGCTCGTTCCGCGAGCTCCTAAGCTAGCCCTGCTGACCTTTGTACTCGTTCCGCGAGCTCCTACACTCGTTCCGCGAGCTCCTATGCTCGTTCCGCGAGTTCCTATGCTCGTTCCGCGAGCTCCTAAGCAAGTCCTGCTGATCCTTATACTCGTTCCGCGGGCCCCTATGCTCGTTCCGCGAGGTCCTATGCTTGTTCTGCAAATCCCTGTACTCGTTCCGCGAGTCCTTGTCCCCGATTACGTGGCGCTGCGTTCGTCCGAAAGATTCTTGACGGCCCGAGTAGATCACTGATGACCAACCCGGGGAGATGCCCTCAGCTCCAGAAAATGTGATGAGAATGGGTGCGAGCCTGGCTCGCAGCCGTAGATTCAGAGTGGGGGAGAACTAAGGTATGTACATGTCTTCGTGGCACTGTATGCCACAAAAGCTGACTAAGAGTCTCTAGTTACTATATATGGTAATCAAAAGCAAATCGCACAAAGTCCATGAAGTACAGTAAGGTGTAGGGTATCGGAGGGAACAAGGAAGGTAGTCCATGTGCTCGGAAGGAACATGACAGTCCAGAGAGCCCAAAATAGGTGAATACACATACTGTCCGGGCCTATGTGGGGGCCACTCCCCACATCTCCCCCATACTCGAATTGTGACCGTCCCCGGTCACCTACTCCCCGCGAGGACCCTGCCTAACCGAGAGCGATCCATTGCGACATGAATGACGCGAGTCCATCTGCTCGACCATTTTCTGTGCCGCACCCCCGAGTCGCGTCAAAACCTCGCGCATGTTCTTCGTCCTCGTCGAGCCAGCCGTAGTTCCGACTCGCCTCGGCAATCGCACCCTCTGCGTCTCCACATGGCAAGTACTGGACAATCCACCGTCCGTTCTTGTCTAGGTGACCGCAGCTGATCAGCTCATCCCCGCCCGCCTCCTCCGGGATACTGCGTTCGGCCAACTCCACAAGTAGACACTCTCCACGTCGAGACCCGTTTGTGTCGTTGATCGCGCCATGCCGCCGACCACCAGATCTGATACCTTCTCTCCGCAGCTCCCCCATACCCGAATTTACACTCTGAGATTGCCCTCGTTCCGTTGAACCCTGCATAGTGTGATCTCGGCCCGTACCTAACCAGCGCATGAACCCGCTGCGCAGCCGCTGGTCTGCCTCCGCAACTGCCTTCTTCGCTTCGTCGCGCGGAAGGGACTCAATGACCCACTCTCCCTGCTCGTCGAGATGGCAGCAGCTGGTCAGCTCATTATCGCCTGCCTCCTCCAGGATGTTGAGTCCCGCCGACTCCAGCCGTAAGCACTCGCCGAAGCCCAATTTTTCTGCGTCCATTGCGATGTCGAGCTGACCACCACGTCCAGCTTCTCTCCGCAGCGCCCCGGTACTCGGATCCACGCTCTGCGGTCGCTCTCGTTCCGCTGGGCTTTGCATAGTGTGGCCTCGAGTTGCGCCTACTATCCTGCGCGTGGACCCGCCGCGCAGCCGCTGATCTGCTTCTGCAACGCCCTTCTTCGCCTCATCGCGTGGAAGCGACTCAGTGACCCATTGCCCGCGCTCGTCGAGGAGGAAACAGGTGACCAGCTCGTCATCGTAAACCTCTTTCGTCATCCTGAGCTCAGAGAACCCGACAAACAGGCACTCGCCGAGTCCAGGTTCATCCGTGTCGATCGCGCCGTCTCGCCAGCCTCCAGCCCCCGCACTCTTCCAAAGATCCCCTTTACTCAGCTCCGAACTCTGTGGTTGCTCGCGTCCCGCGGGTTCTTGCGTTCTCGGGCCACCTGGCCCACCTGCTCGTCCAATCTCCCGTTGCGTCAGGTGCTCGGTCCTAGGGTTATCCGGGATCGCTCCCCCAAGGCGCACACGCTCGTGTACCAGGTACTGCGCTAACCATCTGCTCCGCTCGGCGTCCTCGTCAACGGTGCGTGTGTCGTCCTCCGGGGTCCATTCATCTGCCTGCTCAACTTCGCGCAGGGCGGCCTCGGCTTCGAGTCGCTGAATGTACCCCCATAGCCGCCGCCCGTCCTCCGCAATATGCCAGCACGCGACAAGGTCGTCCTCGGGTGCCTCCTCCGGTGTATCGGTGTCGAACTCGCCGAAGTCTCCTAGCAGCCATCCCTCTTCCGGCTCGTCTTTAATCGCGCACTCCTCTGACAAGTGGCCATTTAACGCTGCTGCTGAATCGTCCGCATCACTGTCAGGTCGCAAGGTCCGTAGCAGGTCGACTGGCGAGTCGATATTCTCGCTGACTTCAGCACAGTTCCCGCCCTCGCACGTACGGTCCAGTGGATCAAATGTACTGTCTTGAGGTTCGTCGCACGTAGCTGTCGCCTGTACTCTGTGCAGCCAAATGGCCTCGTCTCGGTCGCCTTTTCTCGGCCTGAAGCTCGCGCCCTGGTCCGTTTCGCTGACCGTATGCGCAAGCCTGCCCATCCTGCCTCCTTGCCACGGTACATTTGCGTCCACGAGGTATCCGGTCTGCTGACTGCTCGTCCCCTCGTACTTGGAGCGCGCGTCGTCCTTGGTTTCGCTCAACAACTGCTCCCCGGCTGCTATCCGTCTCGGCACCCTCCATGTCTCGCCACGGCCGGTACGTTCATCCGCCCGCTCCCCCATACTCGGCTCAGCACTCGCCTCCTGGTTCGTCTCGCCGCGACCATATACGCGTCTGGCTCTCGCACCTCGACACCACGGTACGTCCGCATCGTCCGCTGATAGTCCGTTTGGCTGGCTGACCTCGAGCAGGTTTACTTGTAAAATCCCGACTTCGCGACCGCCGTCCAGTGCGTACTCGCCCGTTTCCTCTCGCTCGGCCTGTCCATCCTTGGTCTGTGCGCACGAAGACGTTCCCGGTTCGCCTTCCAGCCGCAGCGTGTACCTCGTGTCATTCTCGCCACTCCTCTCCTCAGTCACCTCCCCCTTACTCGGCTTCAGGCTCACGGTCTGCTCCGTCTCGCAGCGCGCGAGTCCACCTCTTGCTCTCTGACGTACGGGGTCCCCTTGCTTACTCTCGGGTCGCTCCGGGCCTCGCATCTCGGGCTCGGGCTTTCCTTTACTTGGCTCCAAGCTCCCGCCCTGTTTCGTCTCGTCGCGTGCACGTACGTCTTCGAGGTTCGCTTTCAGCCCATATGACTGGCTGATCTCGACCAAGTCCTCCTGCGGTAGCCCCTCGCCATCGCTATCCTTCGCGCGCGCGCCCGCTTTCCTACACTCGGTACGTCCGTTCTTTCCTGCCGTGCGTATTGATGTCCTTACTTGAACCTGTTGTCTCGCCGTCTCCTGCATCTCGCTCGGTTCGGTGTCTTCACCCGCGGGCTCGGACTCCCTATTACTCAGCGGCAGGCTCACGTCCTGGTCCGTCTCGCCGTACGCCCGCGCGTGGCCATCCGCCCCCAGTGGTTCGTCAGTTCCAGCTTCTCCGGTCGGTCCGTCTTCGCCTCGCATTTGCAGCGAGATTCCCTTGCCTGTCGCTTCCATATCCCCGGTAACTCGGCCCCTGGCTGTACTCTCGTTCGGTGAATGCTGCTCGCCGCCATCGCATCGTCCAACTGAAGTGCTCGCCCTTCCCCGGCCCAGACATGTTACTAGCTCCTCGTCCTGTAGTACGTGGTCTTCCTGCTTCGATTCGGCCTCCCCGCTCAGCTCCAGACCTCGTGTCTCCTTGCATCCACCCTTAGTCTCAGGAAGCTCCTCGTCTGATGCCTCTCGCGGACCGGGTTCGCTCAGTCCGCAACCGTCCACCTCCTCCGGCACCGCCAATCCTAGCCGCTTGCTGTCAGACTCACTCGACTCATCCGCTGGACTACCGTTTCTTGCCATCGCATCCCCCCTTGGGCCCTCGTTCAGCTGGCTCTCGACGCACGCGTCCGTCATGATCTGAGACCTGCTCCCCCCTTCTCGCTGGCGAGCGTTTCGACTGGCTGTTCCCTCGCGGACCTCGCCTCATCGCTCCGCAACGATGATTCGGGTTGGACTTGAGGTCCCATGGCGTGTACCGCCGTGCTACACCCAGTGCGCTCGCTAGACGGCTCGGAGTCTCCTTGACTTGTCTTGAAATGCCTTGGCTCGCCAGGCCTGATACAAGGCGACTGAACACTTCCCTCCGCATCAACCCAGGCCCCGACTGCTGTACACGGCCCGCGATCCCCCTGCTTTGCTTGATCGATCGGCCGCTCCATCGCGCCCTGGGTTCGTGCAGCCTCCGTTCGCCTGTGCTCTAGTCTCGAGCCCTCGTTCCACTTGCTTCGCCACCGAGTTGTCCCCCTCCTCTCGTTGCCTCGCGACTGTACACGTCCCTGTGTGCCTTCACATCCTCCGATCGTTGGAATACCGCCCGTCGGTTCCGGCAGCGCGCCTCGCCAGATGGTATCGCATGCGAATCGGCTCAATAGGTCGGGAGCCCCTTTTGACCTCAAGGGACGACAGACGACGCACACCCACTCTGCGAGTCGGGAGACTAGTGGTCCTGTACTAGTGAACTGCGCAGGCCCTGTTCCATACACTTGAGTGCTCGTCACCTTGGATCCTCTCTCCCCTAGCTCCGCCCCTTCAGACAGACCTTCGTCGACGTCACGGACCTCGACATGCTTGCTATCGGCAGTCTTACACCTCAGGTACTGTAGCCCGTGGTCGCGCATCGAACCGTTCGCTCTACGGTGCTTACTGGTGCATCCGTTCTCGCCCCTGTTTCGCGCTGACCATCTGTGTGCATACGTCTGGTCCGCGTCCTGTTGCTGAACATCCTGGCAGTCGGCTTTCCCAGCCTCTCGTCTTGTGGGCTGCGTGCACCCTTCGCTCTCCCCTCGTTCCCTCCGGCACGCGTAATCCTCGTCCGTCGCTATCGTTCTCCCGTGCCTGCCAGCGAACGACTTGCTGTCCCCGTTCGGCATGCCCGTCGGCCTCTCTGTCGCTCTCGCCGAGGTCTCCTCCGCTGTCTGTCGACCGTGCTTGCTAATACCCCACTCTTCGCTCCCTCCGCAGTCAGCGAGTTCCTCCTCCGTCGAGGTCCTCACGCACGCTCCCGTTCCCTCCGCCTCTTGCTCCCGTGGCTCCAAGTCGCCGCTTCGGCCTATGATCCTTTGTTCTACAGCCTCCAGAGGCTCCTCGAACTCGCCTCGTTCCTTCCGGCAGGGCTCAGCCTCGAAGCTCGCGCTCGGCACCGTTCGACCATCCGTCTTCTCGCTCCCGTCCTCCGTCCTCTGATCTCCTCGGTTCCCTCTGTGCTGGGTACCTCGTTCTTCTAGCCCCGCATCCACCCAATCCGACTCCGCACGCTCTTGACCTTGAGGTTCGCCTACTGTTCCCTCCGCGACGTAGTCACTCCCGGTCACTGCGACTCTCGTGCATTTTCCGGCGATCTCAGTCGTCGACGCGCATACCCACGTCCGCGCTGCTTCCTCGCGTTCCTCGCGTAACTCCCGCTCGCCGTCTTCACCTGTTCGTCCCGACGCGTATCGGTATCCTGTTTGCTCTCTTCGTTCCCTCCGGCGCGCGGCTTCCTGGACGCTCGTTCTCACCTCGCCCGTGACTACTCGACTCCGATCGATTTCCGTCCCGTCCTCCCGACCTGTTCGACCGGACACAGTGTGCTGGTTCCTTATGACTTGGGTGGGGGCGTGCCGTGACTCTCGCGCGACCGTGCCAGTTCGAATCGCTCCGCTGTCGTAGGTAGTCTCGCAATAGATGCTCTTCACCTCGGCCCACCGCACGACCCGAGCTTGAGTTCCTGTACGCGCATCCTCGTTGCTTCCTCTCTTGTCCGCCCGTATCTCTGAGTCCCCGTCACCCTCACTCCTGCACTGGCCGTAGTCGCCCGCAGCGGGCCCAGACTCCTCTCCAGGTCGACACTCCCCCACTTCGGCTCCCGGTGAACGACAGCCGTTCTCGTCACCGCCATCCAGTTCCTTCCGAGGAGACACTCCGCCCATCGAGGGCTCGTGTACGTGTATCATCTCCTTCCGCGCGAGTGCGACTGACCATGTCGAAGAGAACGACGGTCCCGCAAGAGCCCGAGTTCCATCCGCGTCCTGCTCCCGTACCTGCCAGGTATCGACTCGACCGGCGATGCTTGGTCTTGCTACCTCCTCAAGCTTCCCCCGCTCCCTCCGAACTCGGTACGCATCACGCTCGAGGTTCACCCATTCCGTATCCACTGCTAGGCTCTCGTTGCTTTCCTTCCTGTCCCCGCATCCCGTTCCTTCCGACGCAATGTGCTCGCCCGCCATGGCTTGAAAGCGGGATGAGTTCGGGTCCGTGTATTCCTCTAGCTGTGACTCCCGATTCATGCTTGTCTGTCTCGCCGGTTCTTGCGTTGCAACAGCCCCGACGTGAGCGGGCGTCCCTTCCGATGACGAGTTTGCGGTTTCCGAGTCCGCCGGCTGGCCCCTTCGTGCGTGCCTATCGAGGCCCAGACCTGCTCCGTCGCATTCGTTCAGTCGTGACTGTTCCGGCGACTCACTTGCACATAGAACTGTCCGTCTCGTCGCCTTTTCACGCCCGAACCGTTCCCACTCGTTCGCACCTTCCGGCACCGAGACCCTGACGTCCTCTGCACCGCTGGATCGCTCGCCTCGAGTGTCTGCTTCACCTAAGGTGTGGACCCTCTGGTCGTGGCGCCCCCACCTGTACGCCTCGTACGCTGTTCCTTCCGATCTTACGGTCTCGCAGCCATGGACCGCCTCAGGGCCTCTCGCGCTTCGCCAGATCGAGTCGTGTGCAACCAAGCTACTAGTATTGAGGAGACGTGCAAGCCGTGAGAATGCGCGCCCCGTATCTTCGACCTGAGCGACTAGCGAGACGCCAGTAGGCTGTGCAGACCACGGTTCGGGCGCTCGAGCGATCTTCTCTGGCTGGAATGCTCTCTCCGCCCACTCTGCCTGCGACTGCTGGTGGTCCATGTCCCGGCTCTCGTCGTACTCTCTCTCGTCCCCGGCGACCATGCTCTCTTGTTGAACTCTCGCCACGTCAGCACGCTCCCGGCCGCAGTCGCATCCATCGCCGCTCTGCTGCGTGCCCGAAAGCCGCGCGTCATTAACTCCAAGCCCGAACGCGCTCGTCCCGTGCTCCTGCACACGCAAGAAAGTTCTCGCGGAGGGAGATGCATGTCCGAGGTACGCATGATCGGTGGAGGAAATCCCCTTGGTGAGCGTAATTTCTGTCGCTCGAATCACGACCCGTCTGAACGCCTGCGCTTGTCGCTCCTGCTGCTTGCGCGTATCTAGCTCTGCTGCCGTCGCACTATCCCGCCCTACGGTATCTTGCCAGATGCCTGACGCGTGCGTCGCCTCCGTATGCGTGCATGGTGCGCCTCGTGGAGCTGGTATGAGGCCTTCGACTCGCGAAAAGGGTGGGCAGCTTGTCACTGGACTTCTCCCGGTACGCCTGTCCTTCGACACTGTTGTCGCGACCCGCCTAGTTGCCCGTGACACCTGTGCAGCTTGCTGGTACAGCCGAAGCCAGCCGTTTCCGGTTTTGAAGACTCGTCTTGCCGCCAAGAACTCTCCGACCTCCTTCTGTTCCTTGCTACACGCGCTAATGGCCGCGCTTGAAGCCTCACCACCCGCCACCCTCTTCTCGTCACGGCCTAGCTCGCCATCGAAATCCTGGCCGTGCGCAATACCCGTCGCCGCTAGGTTCTCGCATGCAACCCTCGCCCGCCGTGAGTCTCTCGCTCGTCGTCCTAGCTCGTCTTGCTCGCTCGACGCCCCGCCTGTGCCGCATCCAGGAATCCCTATACTCCCGTCAGTTTCTTGTTCGAGATCGCTTACACTCGAATCCTCGTAGGTCCGCACTTGGTTGACTAAGTACGCCGCATCCGTTCCTTCTCGATCTCCTCGTATCAAGGCCAGTATCTCCCCGCACGGTGCCCTGTGTCGGTGATCGACCTCTGCAAGACATGTGTCTCTCCTCGTAGTGATTCCGCCGGTGAGTCTAACCTCCGTAGTCACATCGCGTGCCTGTCCTGATGCTCGTGTTTCCGTTCCAGTTCGCTCCCTGAGCCGCGGGTGATCGTCCTCGACCGTGAAGACTCGTCTCGGCACCGCCAGCAGATTCCCGACCTCTTCCTCTATCTCCGCGCCGTGGTGGTGCGCCTTGTACTCACGGTGGTCGATCGTGTACGTCTCAGTCGCGGCCTGCACCTTGGCCAATGGCGTCTGCTCGCTCGTCTCCCGTGCGTGCCCCTCTTGCTTGCGCATATCCTCGCCTCCGATGCTGGTGTCACTCGTTGGCCCTGACCCCTGGATCCTCTGCTCGCGTGCTCGGTTACTCGCTGGACTCCAGGACCTGCAGGTTGAACGCTCGCTCCGGCTTTTGTGGCTCGCAGTTTTCAGCATTCCGAGGCTGATCGACGCTCGACAGGCTCCGCCCTCCGAAGTCGCCCGCTCATCTCTCGTCGTGACGCGCTCGTACAAGCCCAACAAGCTTGACAGATATACTGATTCTAGCGGAGCACCTTGCTCGTCCCGCCGTCCACTCATCGCTATGGGGCCTTGACTTCGTTCGGATGCGCCCGCCGGGTGCGTCTTCTCTTGTGCCTGGCTCGTGGTACTGATGCCTGGTTCCGAAGGTGCTGATTCGCTTAACCACTTCTGCATGCTGGCGGGTCCCCTTCCAATGCGCATGTCGACTCCGGGCTCGGACATCGTTGCCGATATACGTGACGCGTTGTGGAAGGATTCGTCAAATAGGGGCAAACCACTGCTTGTCGTAGCCATAGGCATCTGTGTCATAGAGCTCACATTACCCACATACACTTCCCAGCTACTTCGTCTATCCATCGCGTGTCGCCCCCGCGAACCGGTAGTCTCTCCTCTGCGCAGGCCTTCAAACCCAAGTGCTTGCTCGTGAGTGCTTAAACTGTCGCTGCTCGTGTTCGTCCCCGGTCTCGTCGTCATGGTCAGGCCCTCATACTGGGTAGCTCCGTCGTGTTTCCTCCCCGTAAGACCTGCTACTCCACTCCAGAAGTCGCGAAGTGCGAGTGAGCTGCCTCGGTGAACATGCGAGCGTACGGTGATGTGAGTGTCCGGGTCGACTGTCCTGCCAGTACCGCGAGAAGTGTCCTCGGCTACTACTAGGTCGCTGCCCGTACGCACAAGAACTCGCTCCTGTATGCGTGTCGTCGTCTCCCGTCTCTGTCCGTCCGCGGCAATGCTCGTGCGTGTGGCTGGTCGAGTCTCGTGAACGCCGTGGTTCCGTATCTCCGTGGATTGGGCGATAGTGCCGCTTGCGACGAATGTGTGCATCGCGAGATGGTCGTCGCCTGCAGGTGCCGTAACTGGCTCGGAGTTCACGGTCGCGCGTCCCGTAGCTTGCTCGTAGGTCTGAGTTGTAGATGCTGAGGCCGTGAAGAGGCGGTCGAGTGCGTACGTGCCGTCGTCTCCGAGACAGCCAGTCGCCGACTCCGTGATAGACCTGAACCGTTCCGTTGTGCCGGTCGATTTCGCAACTACGTCCGCTTTGCGCGTTGGCGTCGATTCCGCATGCACCGTAATGGTGGACTGATGATGGAGGGTATAGTAGATGTTGACTCGCCTGTACACAGTCGCAGTAGTGACTCTAGCCATGTCTTGATTGCACGCCAGCCCTCGTTCCATATGTGACGTACTTGTAGTGGATGGGAAGTGAATGGAATGGATTGTGTGCGCTTGCCTGTGCTGTGAATGCGATGACGCGAAGCTGTAGGCGGAGCGGAAGAAGCACGAATAGGATACCACCCCTCGCGGTGGGCTCCAGTTGTGTGGCTCGGGAGTGGGATACCCCCGGGCGCGATGATGTTCGAGGGGTGGGGTGATCCGTTGCTTCAGGGGTAAAGGTGACATGGGTGGATGGGGGTGTACTATGAGAGTGGAGGGGAGACGTGCCGGGGAGTGATCTCACAACGATGCCTCAGGCTCGCTGACCTCGTCCTCGGTTCTCCAAGCCTCGCAAATCCCTCTGTTTCCGACTCGTTCCTTGGACTCTGTCCTGTCTCGACCTTGACCTCGTTCCGAAGGTGCCTTACTCTCGCTCTGCAGTCGCTACGCTTGCTGAACTTGTTCCGCGGTCGCCTCGTTCTCGTTCCGTGGTCGCCCTCCTCGTTCCGCAGGTTCCTGTGCTCGTTCCGCGAGCTCCTAAGCTAGCCCTGCTGACCTTTGTACTCGTTCCGCGAGCTCCTACACTCGTTCCGCGAGCTCCTATGCTCGTTCCGCGAGTTCCTATGCTCGTTCCGCGAGCTCCTAAGCAAGTCCTGCTGATCCTTATACTCGTTCCGCGGGCCCCTATGCTCGTTCCGCGAGGTCCTATGCTTGTTCTGCAAATCCCTGTACTCGTTCCGCGAGTCCTTGTCCCCGATTACGTGGCGCTGCGTTCGTCCGAAAGATTCTTGACGGCCCGAGTAGATCACTGATGACCAACCCGGGGAGATGCCCTCAGCTCCAGAAAATGTGATGAGAATGGGTGCGAGCCTGGCTCGCAGCCGTAGATTCAGAGTGGGGGAGAACTAAGGTATGTACATGTCTTCGTGGCACTGTATGCCACAAAAGCTGACTAAGAGTCTCTAGTTACTATATATGGTAATCAAAAGCAAATCGCACAAAGTCCATGAAGTACAGTAAGGTGTAGGGTATCGGAGGGAACAAGGAAGGTAGTCCATGTGCTCGGAAGGAACATGACAGTCCAGAGAGCCCAAAATAGGTGAATACACATACTGTCCGGGCCTATGTGGGGGCCACTCCCCACAACGCGGAGATGGTCATCGAGGGACGACGGTCGATCGTGACCTTCCGCAACGCCTTACACGTACCAGAGCTCACCGCAAATCTCATCTCGGTCTCTCGGATTGACGGGAGTGGGGGCAACATCCAGATCAGGGGAGGAGAGATGCGCATATCCGGGCCAGCAGGAGGCGACCCCATCCTCATCGGAACGATGACAGCAAACAACCTATACCAGGTCGTCCTATCCCGGGTCGAAGGGAAATCGATCCCAGACACGAGCGGTGCACCGGGAGACCCAAACGCCTTGGCATCGCTGACGAACGCGCGAGCCGCCGACATTCATACCTGGCACCGTCGCTTTGGACATGCGAGCGAGCGTACAGTAGCGGAGATGGCGAGGTCTGGAGCAGTCGTGGGCATGAAAGTCATCGGGGGAATGCCAACGGGGAAGTGTGAGGATTGTATCCAAGGCAAGCACCCCGCCGCGCCATTCACCCCTTCCAGCGTCGAGAAGGACACCTTAGAACGAGTCTATATCGACTTAACGGGACGGGCCCGCGTGCCATCGCTGGGCGGCGCGTACCACAGCATGACCCTCAACGATGGAGGATCGTCCTTCGCGGCACTCGATCTCTTGAAAACGAAGGAGGCGTCCGAGACACTCGCGTCATACAGTGGTTATAAGACGATGGCGGAGCTTCAGACTGGCAAAAAGCTCCGACGTATCCGTACCGACAACGGCCACGAATTCGACAACGACCTCTGGCGAGCCTTCAATCGCGAGCATGGTATCATTCACGAAATGACGACGCCCTATACCCCTCAGCAGGATGGTGTCGCAGAGCGCGGACATCGCACCTTAGGCGATCATGCCAGATCGATGCTCATTGATGCTGGTCTACCCGTCGGTCTTTGGGGAGAAGCGTACAAGACAGCTACATACGTGTCAAACCTGACCGCGTCCGCACGACAGAAGGGGCGTACTCCATACGAGAAGTGGTACGGGCACGTACCGAATGTCGCGCACCTGCGGGCGTTCGGGTCAGTCGGCTGGGCGAAGGTCCCCGACGAGACGCGCACGAAGCTGGACCCAAAGTCCATCAAATGTATCCTGGTCGGATACAGCGAGAATGCGAACTATCGCCTTTGGGACCCTGTGGCAGGACGCATCATCAGATGTCGTAACGTAATCTTCGAGGAAGGTCCAGGCCATCGAACCTTGACCCAGAATCTACCCATCGAACTTGGAGCTGCAGACGCGGAGCTAGAGGCGGCCATAGAACCAGAAGTCGTGCCCGAGATGGACGTTGCGGGGGAGACAGGAGGCGGCGAGGCTCAGGAAGCCATGGAGGAGGCGGAGCCAAGAGAAGTAATCGAGGAGGTGGACGCACCTCGTCGGTCGACTAGGACAACCGTGCCGAGCCAGAAGCTGCGCGAGTCGAATGAGTACAACGGGCGTGAACAGGCAGCACGCGGTACAGGCGAAGCATGGGCAGTCGACGAGGATGGAGATAAGGGCCGCCACCAGAGCCCCGAGGGAGCTTACCTCGCTATGTTCACAGAGGCGTCATCGGCAGGACAGGAGGGAGACACACGGTGGTACCGTGGAGGGAAGACACCCGAGAGCTTTAAGGAAGCGAGCCGTCAGCCGGAGATTTGGACGCCCTCGATGGACAGTGAGATCAACGGCTTGATGAAGATCGGCGCATGGGAGCTCGTACCTCGGACGCCCGAAATGAACGTGATCGGCAACAAGTGGGTATATGCGCGGAAGTTCGCTGGTGAGGAGGAGGCGGATGGGAAGTGGAAGCCGAAGGCACGGTTAGTGGCGAAGGGCTTTCAGCAGATCCCGGGTGTGGACTACTTCGAGACCCACGCCTCTGTCGTGCGGTTCGAGTCCCTGCGCCTGGTGTGCGCGACCGCTGTTGTACGTGACATGGAAATGGCCCAGGACGATGTGGAGAAGGCGTACCTGAACGCGTCTCCGGAGGAGTCGATCTATATGGAACAACCAGCCGGGTACGTATCCAAAGACTTTCCGACGCACGTATGCAGGATGGTCCGCGGCCTGTATGGGTGCATGCAGGCAGGTAACGACTGGTGGAAGCATCTTGACGAGACGTACCAGGAGCTCGGGTTCTCGCGGTCGCGGTCGGACGAATGCGTACGGGCTAGGTTCGACGACGAAGGCTTGGCGATCACGGCGACCTATACGGACGACATCGGAGAGGCGGGGGACACGGTAGAGGGATTGGCGAACTTGCGATCCGAACTCGCTGTGCGGTACCGGCTCAGCGGGGGAGGTGAGCTTAAGTACATGCTGGGCGTGCTGATCGAGCGGGACCGGGAAAGGAAAACGATGCGGATGTCCCAACGTGCATACGCCGAGCGTGTATTGGACCGTTTCGGGATGAAGGACTCGAACCCTGTCCGCACGCCGCTCGACCCAGGGAGCAAGCTGTCCAAAGAAGCTGAGCCGGCGACCGCAGAGCAGCGAGCGGAAATGGAAAAGATTCCGTACCGGGAGGCGTTGGGGGCAATCATGTATCTCGCCGTCGCCACCAGGCCCGACCTTTCATACCCTGTCCAACTGTTGAGCCGTTTCATGGCAAACCCGGGATACGAGCACTGGCGCACGCTCAAGCGCGTGCTGCGGTACATCAAAGGAACTCTCGACTATGGCCTAACCTACGACGGCAACCACCCCGCAGGGCTCCAGCCGATGGTTTACTCGGACGCGTCGCACGGCGACTGTCCCGACACCGGACGATCGACGCACGGGCATGTGTCATGATGGCGGGCGGACCGGTTTCTTGGAGCTCCCGTAGGCAAGCCGTGGTAACACTTTCGACGACGGAGGCTGAATACATCGCGGCTGTCCACGCGGGTCAAACCGCGGTCTGGATAGCGAACTTTATGGACGAGATCTACGTACCGGTAGAGCGCCCCGTGGTCTTGCGGATGGATAGCTCTGGGGGAGAGAGCTTGGCAACTCGGTCGACGAACTTCTCGCGAGTCCGGCACATGCACATCCGGTACCACTGGCTGCGGGACGCGATTCGGGGTAAGCAACTAAAGATCGTTCATATCCCTGGTGCGGATAACCTTGCGGACATTTTCACGAAGTCACTCTCTCTACCTACGTTACACAAACACTTACTGTACATGCGCGTCGCGGCCCGGGGGAGTATTGAGGTGGGACCGTGACGCGGGCGCTTGTGGTGACGCGGACACGTGACTAGCGAACGGACTGTAACGGACGCGTTTAGTGTACTGCTACCTCAGTCGAGTACCACGAGGTCGAGACTGAGGTAAGCTCGTTTGTAGCATTTTCTCATGGACTTTGAGCACTCATACTGTATTTCGTAGACTGTGTAACCTTAACAGGTAGAGTAATAACAAGTCGAGTACCACGAGGTCGAGACTGAGACTGTGTAACCTTAACACGTCTGCTCTTGCTAGGACAACTACCAGCTGGCCCCCTCGCCCTCGCCTGTCCCGCCCGCCCGCTCTCGCCCACTAACTAGCTCACCCTCGTGTTACCTTCGGCGAGTACACCGGTTGCGCAAACCTCGCCACCTTCATGTCAACGGCAGCACCATCAGCACTGGTGATCTCACGTTCAGGCCTGACCAGACCGTCTCACCTTGCTCTCGTCCAGCCTCAAATGCGGTCTCCATGGGCAGCATCACCCGCCAACCTACTTCCAGAAGTTTGACAGTGGTCCGAAGACCTCGAGGAACCCGCCCGCCTCTGCAACTTACCTCTACCACATGTACGCAGGTGGCAGGATGCCCGCCATCATGGTGAGACCGACGGCCGTGTTGTGCCTCGCCCTCCTTCCTGCCCACTCACCTACTCGACTACGCACCTGCTCTTGCGCGGCCACTCACTCGCCTGTTCACATGCACCTTCTCGCCTGCCCGTCTGCTCTCGCTCACCCGGGTGTTCTCGCTCGCTCGTCTGCTTTAGCCTGCCCGTCTGTTCTTGCCCGCCCATCTGTTCTTGCTCGCATTTCTGTTCTTGCCCGCCTGTCTGCTCTCGCCACCTGTCTGCTCTCGCCGCCTGTCTGCTCTCGCCGCCTGTCTGCTCTCGCCGCCTGTCTGCTCTCGCCTGCATGCTTGCTCTCACCCGCATGCCAGATTTTACCCACCCACTCGCGCATCCTGTGCGTGACTGATTATGAAGTGCATAACCAATACAACCTGCGTGGACCTGCACAATACTCGGAGCCGCCACGGTGGGTTGGTACTTGGAGCAGGTACGGGTATGGGTTGAACATGGGACACCCACAGGTAGATTAGTGCTTTGCTATAGCCTGAGCCCTGGCTCTCGGAGTCTACGGGCCATATGGCACTTGTTGTTATAGTTGTAATACTGTATCATCTCGTAATCTCATACATTCAATGATGTGTCCTTTTCATTATATGAGCTGCCGACAACTTTGAGTGACCAGTACAATCAGTACTATGCTTTGAGGTATCTGCTATGATAGTATATGTCACTGTATGTTGGCTTATGGGTCTATCCTACTACCATTCTATCATGTACTATGTTATTCTACGTCGATTGTGGTGGCACTATCACGCACTATAGTCTCCACAAGCATACTATACAGTGCTATACACATAGGGGTTTCCGATGAGCCTATACCAGCTATGTGCCCTATATTGGCTCATGTAGGGATCATCTTTTTCCTGATGTGCGTGTAGGACGCGTGCGCGTCGTCTTCTCGATCCCTAAGAAAGCATGGCCCTTGCTCTTCTCTTCCACGAGAACGCGCGGCAACTTAGAACCTCCACAACATCTTGTCTACATCGAGTGGCTGTCGAAGTTCACCGCTGCTCCTGATCCACGCTATCAGATGTACAAGGTGACGACATTGGCGGGCCCGGCAGCGATAGCGTCGGTAGTTCCATCAGGAAAACCTGAATTCCCTAATGAGACGTGATTGGAGTATATGAGACATATTTTGATACAATTAGTACAAATTAGAAGCTTTAGCTCTTAGCCACCATTCCTTTACCCCAAAAATAATTAGTACTAATTAGTCCCTAATGACGTCCTAATGAGTTCTAATGAGAGCTATCTGAGATGTAATCCTCTGACAATCCCGTATACATTAGCTATGATCCTTCACCATGAGTCCTCAATACATCAAGTAGAGGAGAGTGAGCGCATGCTCGCACCACCACAATAAATGATTCAAAGGCTGTATTCCAGATGCATATCTACTGAGCAACAACAGTGTACGTAGTAATCTACCGTACCCTCAGCCTAGGACAGGTCACCTGCCTGCCCGCTTACCTGTACGTACGCCCACTTGCTCACCTGCACGTACACCCCACTCGTTTAACTGCTGGCCTGTGTGCCCGCCCCGCCAGCGCGTGCGTTTGGTAGCCCGGTCTGCGCACTAGGCATTTACCCAGCACGCTCACGGTTGCCGCGCCCGTGTGCCTGCCCGTCCGCGAGTTCTCCCGTCTGCTTGCTTGTCCGTCAGCCCTGTACCTGCCCGCCCGCTTGCCTACTCATCTGCATGTTCACTCGCACACCCGCTGGCCCACTTGTCGGATTGCCCGCTCCACCTGCTCATCCGCCATCCGACGACTCGCCCGCCTACTCGTCGACTGCCCATCGGCCGTGTCTAACACGCAGGGCATTAGCCCTGCGTGCCCGCGGTCGTCGTACATGTTGTGCTGCACGCCGCCGCACCCTGTGCGGGCAGTCAGCTCATTCATCTGTCTGCATCTGTACTCACCGCCACCCATTCGTCGACTACAGTCCCCGCTCCGATTGGAGCTATCAATGTGCTCGTGGTAGTGCACGCTTGAAGGCGTGTACCATTGCGGAAACGTGCTGGGTGGGTAGGTCAATATCAATACAGGGCAACTCTAACATACGTACCTTAACATCGCCGGGAAAGAGATACCGGTGGTCGCGCAGCGGCATTTGCACGCCGAGAGCCTGCGCATCGTACGTAGTATACATGGTGTCCAAGTTGAAGGTCTTGAGAAGGCCAATGAGCTCGGAACCGTTGCCATCAGATGCAAAGTTGTCGCTATCAACCTCGTAGGCAACCGCGAGGGCGTGCAGAGGAGACAGGGCGAGCGGGTGGGAGAGGCGAGAGCGAACACGCGCACAAGTGAGCTGGCAGGAGGGTGAGGGTGCGGGCGGGCAAGACAGGCGGACGGGAAAGAGCGGGTGGACGAACGAGCTAGTGGGACACAAGCGCGGACAGACAAGGGCGGGCAAGCGAGTAGAGAAGTACGTGAGCTGGCAAGAGGGGCGAGAGGACAAGAACGAGCGCGCAAGCAAGATCGGGAGGGTGGACAAGCCAGCGAAGAGGTGACAGTGGGCAGCTACCGAGGGTGTTGGTAGGCAGACGGCGGACGAGACGCGTGAGAGCGGGCGGGCGCGAAAGGGGGGGCACGAGAGAGCAGGACGGACACTGCGCGGACTGCTGGGCAAGTAGGCACAACGGTTCGTCGACACACCTACTCAAGTAAACTACCTTATCAGAGAGTGAGACAGATTGTGCGCGAGCAGATGGGTGAGCAAGGGAGAGGGTGAGAGCGGGCCACCGAGCCGGTGAGCGAGCTAGCTGACAGGAAAGCTGGGAAGAGAGTGAGCAGGCGGGTGAGCAAGAGCAGGGGACGAGCGGGCGAGCGAGCAGGTCGACAGCCTACAAGCAAGTTAGCGACCGAGAACGGTGAGCAGCGGAGAAACGGCGAGAGCGCCAGACAGGGAGGTCCCAGTGGGCGAGACGGGCGAGACGGTCGATGAAGTGCCACGAGTAGGCGGCGAGGGCTGGTGAGCAGGCGGCGAAGGCTGGTGAGCAGGCAGCGAAGGCTGGTGAGCAGGCAGCGAGGACGGGTAAGCGGGCGGCGGGAGAAGCGGGCAAGCGAGCGGGCAGGTGAGAGCAGGTGGAAACGAGACAGCGAGAGGGCGCGAGAGGATGGGCATGCACAGGAGGGGTGGGTGCGGGAAGGTAGTCGCGAGGAGGGTGGGGCGGATGCTGGCGACGTGGCACTACTGCGAGACGTGAGCCAAGTCTTTAGCGCCCGAGCCCGGTTCTCGACAACGACTCGACGACCGCCAGAGTCCAAATGACATCTCGCCCGCCCACCACTCACCGCACGCGTCGACTCATCTGCTTACTCGCACACTGTCTTGCCCATTCGCTTACACTCGCTCGTCCGCCCGTCTCCGCGCCATCCGCGTGGTTACTGTATCTGCCCACTCACTGGACCGTCGTCTTCAACTCGCGGCTCACCACGACTGCTACTACCAACTACCATGGCCGACCCCCACGTGTCAAAGCTCCCGCGCCATCTCCTGGTCATACAGAAACGAACGCGGAAGGGGGAGATAGAGGGTGGGTGGAACATGAAGCTTGAAGGGCAACTCGGGAAATTACAGCGAGCGCAAAGGCTCGAAACCAAAGGTGCGCCCCCGTTCGATGTACCTTCCTTTCGCTGCGTGTGGTTTCAGTGCATGCCCGTGCTGGCTCATTGGCAGATAGCTCGCTGTGCCGCTCGCTCGCCCACTCTCCCACCGGCTCGACCCCTACTTGCTCGCCTGCCCTCTCAATTACTTGCATGCCCACTTGTTCGCGTTCTCACTCGCTTGTCCGCCGGCCTGTTCGTCCATCTGGTCTGGCCACCCACACGCCTGCTCGTTCGTCCGTCCGCCCGCTCATCCAGCCCTTCGCTTACTCGCCCACTTCTGCTTCGATCCGAAGACCGTACACGCACGCGCCCTGTCAGCACATCGCGTGGTATAGCCACTTCGTCACTCAATGCCAGAGGCCGCTGACCGAGGTGCTCGCCGTGCTCCCCGGACGACCACTATCTGCCAATCCTTGCGCCCCTCTCTGAACATCTGACCCGCCTCGCTACGCCACCACGTCTCCACATACCGGACGTACCTGAGTCCGACGAGATTCAGGCGTGCATCCCCGACATGCTAGATGTGCGCTCGCCTTCCGGACCTCGAGTTTACCGACATGCACGCCCGCCTTGACGACGTCCGCGCCCACGTTTCTGACATTGACTTCAACGCTCGACTGTCGATCTTCGCCATCGTCGCGAAGGACGAGCTGGAGGGCATCCGCGCGCGCGGCTGGGACCTCTCCTTCACCAAGACGACCGACCAGTCGTCCCTCCCGCCCTCGCTCACGGCCATGTCCGAGTCGCGGACGTCACCCCCATCGTCTGACTACTGCTGCTACACTACCCCTGATCCAAGCCGCCTTCCACTGGCAGCTCGTCGACACAATCGCGGGCGAGGACAAGGCGACCGGGATACGCGGAGGCCTCGGCGCGCAGCTCAGACCCGAGACGAAGAACAAGCCGAAGAAGGTGCGCGAAGAGATTGTGACGCAGAATAGTGAGGAGGCGAAGCGCGAGCAGAAGGAGGAGGAAGAGGAGAAGCGCGCAGCGGCGAAGCGGAAGGTGGAGGAGGACCGTCTGAGCAAGTTGAGTGCGGTGCGATATGACAAGACCGGTGCATCGTTCCGGTCGCAAGCAAGCGCACGGTCCTCGTCACCTTGGACGCATCTGCGCGCGGCGTCGACTACCCTCACGCGTCATCCAGCTCCCGAGCGCCGAGACGTATGTGCACCGTGCAGGCCGTACCCGCCTTGCCAAGGGTATGTTCAGTGGGTCAATTACTCTCGCACTCGCATCGCATTTCCCTGCTCGCGCTGGCCTGATGCTCCCTCGTTTGTCTGCCCGCCGACCCATTCGCTCGCTGTCCCGCCGTCCCGCCCATTCGTTCACGTACCCATTCATTTGTTTGCTCGTTTGCCTGCTTGCCGACTGAACACTCTGTTTGAAGGACAATTAGCCACATGCAGATATATTGTTTCTGCCAGCCCCTCTCTCGATGTTTGCCTCTGTCTCATATCTGTATACTAAATAGAGCTCATGTATGAGCTGTTGATATCATAGTCTCTTCATTCCATTTGTGATATCTATGACTGGGGCCAGTTGCATCTTGTGAATGGATCACTAGTATTGTTTTGAAGAATGCTCTACTTTCCATGTGGTTCAACATTTTGACAGGCATAGCTGTACAGTAGTCATATGTATGTCTCAATGTGCTGAGGATTATGAACTATTATCAACATTTACAACTAACATGAATAAGATCTTCATAGTATGAACTAGATTATGCATGTTATCCTGATTAGTACTAATCATGCTCAATGAGAGTGTCATTAGGACGATGAGACTAATTAGAACTAAGATAGTCAAGTTTAGGGAATCCAGATTTCCTGATGTACAGGGAGTGAGTTGAAGACGTTTGTGGCCTGTGGCGTCAACATGCGCATCAACCCCACACTCACTCGGTACGGCTACATTGGTACAGCACCCCTCGAACCCTCCGTCGCGATCTCCTTCCATGTCCTTGAGGCCTTCCGCGCCCAGCATCATGCCTGCCCTCGATTCAGCATCCAGGTGCAGGTGAAAGCCCTCTGCCGCCTGCAGGCTGTAAGTCATATGTTTCTTTTGGAACATGTCATTGATCACTATCCCTTTAGGTTCCATACAAGCCCTATCTCTGTACACAATTCCGTATTGCCTACGACATCTATCTCGACATTCTATATCGCGTCAACAGCCTCATCAACACAGCGCTTGGGCACGACCTCCCGGATTGGCGCATGCGGCATGCCTGTGCACCCTGCCTCTATGTGCTCGAGGCGAAGATCCATTGACCCCAGCTCTCCTCGCCACCATGGACGGTAACCAGTCCCTCAAGCTCGTCGATGACGCATTCCGCCCTGGCACACACACGTGAGGATCCCCGCACCGCGCGCACAGACCTCTGGCTATCCCCAGAGGAGGTTGACGTCTACAAGGATGATGTCCATTCGAGCCGAGTACGTTGATGAGCCCTTAGCTCACCTACCCACCGAAAACGCCATTTACGGTCGATACAACGGTACACTAAGTCAGAACGGTCGACGCACTGTCCGTCCGTTCGAGGGAACCGCCCGATGTTCGAAGCTCAAGCGTCAATGTTCGGAACCCTTAGTGGCAGAGGCAAGCGGTTTAGAAGTGTCGCTACATTGGTAGGACTCCGGAGCAAGTACATGGCTACGTCAACCTAGCTAGTGACGACCCCGGCAACTCTCGTATCTATGTCCTCGACCACCACACCTGTGACCACCACCCCTACCCCTACGAACAGACGGACCGGTGTCGGAGCCACGGTCAGTGTTGACGCGCTCGAGCAGGCTTTTGAGCAACCCGACGAGGGTGCCGTGCGTGCGGCGCTGGTCGACTGCGATGTTGTGAATCGTTCGACCCATGGACTTGAGGTTGTCGGGCAGCTGGCAAAAGTCGGACAGGATCAACGACTCGCGCTGATACTGCGGGTTCGCGAGAGGACAACGCTCGGCCTGGTTGACTTGTTCGAGCAGTACCAAGGTCTCGGACCATGCGATCGTAGGGTAGGGCGAACCTAGGATGTCCCCTGGTTGCCATCACGGTGAAAGACCTCATCAAGGTAACGCATCAACTCGTCGATCTCGGGGAATGACCTAGGAGCAGGAAGCGTATCGTTCGCCAGCAGGATGGCCCGGCTGCGGGACTCGAACAAGAATCGCTGTTCGAAGGTCGGTTCGATGGTTCGAACGGTAGTCTAAGTTCGGAGGCACGTACGATCATCCAACGGACTCCGTGGGCCCAAGCCAGCCACTCTCCGGGACTGTTGGCATCGTATCGCGGCTCGACAAGTCCCTCGGTCTTGAGGACCTCTAGGAGGCGGTAGTAGCGGGCAGCATACACTTCGGAAGTTGGGTCGAGGTGCGGCATGTTCGTGTAAGTCAGGCGAACTCCTGCAGCTGTCTCATATCTTCGAGGACTGTCACCGGCTCCGGTTATGACCTTCGCCGTTCGGGGACGGTCGCCCGTTATGCGGAACCTGCGGAAGGCCGAGTTGGATTCTCTCATGTGTTAGTAGGTCCGGGTCGAGCGTTGTGACATTCTCCGATTGGCTGCTTTCCTTATCACTTTCATTCATCATTTCTTGTATTTCTCTTGGCTCTCTTGGTCTTCGGACCGTATTTTCCTGTATATACTCTGGGACTTGTTCCCTTCGAATCTCAGAGACCCCTTACCCTCTCAATCTCACCTCGCACCGGCGGGGTTTGTCAGTCAGCCAGTACGTTCGAAGTCAGCAAGTTCGCCAGTCAGTCAGTACGTTCGAAGCCAGTCAGTCAGTTCGCCAGTACGTTCGCCAGCTCGTAGTTGCCCCGAGAGGCTCTACACTTCTTCTCCTGCCGTCGCTCGCCTTCCTTGTCACCGTTCGTTCGACCCGTCTGTCGAAACCCTCCCTCCTACCTTCGAGGCTTAGCCCTCGCCTTCGAACAGTCTTCGACATCTTCGAAGCTCTCCCACGTCGTTCGGAGTCTTGTCCGTCCTCCTCCTTCTTACCTAGACCACTGTACAGTCCCCCGTACATCTCATAGACGCAGAGGCCTCGCATACCACTGCTCGACCTCATGGTTGGGTTTTTGTGTGGCTTTTGTGTTCTTTTCGGTCACGTCAACGTCATCAAACATTTGATAGATGACGTGGTGATTGATCCAACCAGGGGCCGCCGAAGCCTGCCACATCAGTGCCTGGCGATGCCGGCCCATCGTCCTCCAACAGTACCCAAGGCGCGGCTGCTCCACAAGACGATGACATGGACTGGCTCAATGTCAATCAAGGCGACGTTCTCGCCGAGCCCGTCACTGTCTGCATGGAACGCTGGCGCAACGCTGGCCCGAGGCGCTAAAGAAGATGTTTGCGCTGTTCTCCATCACTGGGATCTTTGTGGCCGTTTGCCGACATGGTGTTAGGATCGTGCGCTCGAGACGAAGTCCGAGGTCGGAGTTACGAAGTCCGGAGTTTCGGAGCGCAGTGGAATGAGGACTTGGCGAAGCTATTAACAACGCCCTGGAGAACTCGACGAGGTCCTCTATTGGACTTGGACGAGGTGGACTATGACGGAGTCCGGAATAAGTCGGAGGAAGGAGGAGGAGAAGACGAGAGCGAGAGAACTAGACAGAGGTCGGACGAAGTCCGGAGTTCAGACAGGAGTTCGGAGGAAAGGAAATCGGATTGGTTAGACGAGGATAAACGAGATATTCGAACTGGAGTACAACAGTGCTACAGTTCGGTCTTTATACTAGAGTCCTAATGTGAACGGAAGACAATAAGTCGGAGGAAGGGATAACGGAAACAATAACGGAAGACCGGAGATGTTAGTAACCGGGGTGAATACAATAAGCTAATGTCCGTGCAAGATAGAGACCATGCGGTACCTAATTGTAATGCGGGAGAAGATAGGCTAAGCGAATACAATTAGACCGGAGTTCGGAGAACGGAGACGGAGAAAACGAACTGGAGTTCGGAGGTGGTTGGTGCACGGAAGTGACAGTGCCTCCCAACTGGATCGAACCCTGAGATCCATAGGCGATGGCAAGTGCCGAGATCTGAGATCTGAACGGATATAAGGTGAAATTTCGGAGTCCGCATCTTCCACACTTGACTCCACTCCCACATCTCCTCGCCACTCCCGTACTCCGTTGCCCCACCATGTCCGACGCTGTACCCACAACCCGACCCCGCCGCCGACGACATCGAGGAGCTGGAGAAGAGGCTCACGCAGCGAAGGCCGCAAAGGAGGCGCGACGTCGCGCGGAGGCGAGGCGAAGGAGAAGGCGGAGGCGAGGCAAGGCGCGTGCGGAAGCGGAGGAGCGGGAGCGGAAGGAGGCGGAGGAGCGCGCTAAGCGCATCGAGGCGGAGCAGAGGGCGAGTGCGGCGGCGGAGGAGAAGGCCGTGGAGGAAAAGAGGGCGGAGGAGTTGAGGAAGGCGCGGGCGGAGAAGCGGAAGGCAACGGAGGAGCCGGAGTCGTCCGGAGTGATCCAGTGAGTACCCAATGCCATGGTCCGGGATTCGGGGCTAAGGGAACAAGCACGGAGTGCGACCGGTGCCGGGTCAAGGGCCTGGAGTGCATCTTCGAGAACGTGGGACGCAAGAAGTCCTGCGTCGCATGCCAGCGCGACAAGGCGGCATGCAAGGGTTCGACGGAGAAGCCGGAGACGACCCGGAAGAGGACGAAGAAGGCCGAAGAAGTCGGAGCCGAAGAAGAGGTCGGCGAAGAAGTCGAAGTCCGTGGTCGGGACTCCGACGTGGAGATGATGCCGGAGCCGGAGGCCGGATCCTCCAGAAGATGGCCGTGGCTCAGGAGTATGAGATGCTCCTGAGCGATGGTCGTCGATCTGGCAGCGGGACTCGAGCTCCGGATGACGAGCGCGAGTTGCTCGAGGCCTCTGGTGGAGGTCCAGGGACTCCGTCGCGAAGTCCGGGAGGCGCGGACGGAGTGGAAGAAGGAGTCGTACCGGAGGAGGGTGGTCGCCCACACTTTGCGGGAATGGTGGAGAAGCTGGAGAAGATCGCGGAGCCGGAGAGCTCCAGAGATGGAGGAGGAGGAAGCGGAGTCGTCGGACTCCGACAGCGAGTACGACCCGGAGAACGAGGAGAGGTCGGTAGTGAGGAGGTAGAATACGGGCACAGCCCCAAAATTGTTTTCTTTTTCCTTCAATGTAACTCCGGTGTGGTCCTGCCCGTAAGAATTGCAACGGAGTCGGAGACTACGGAAGTGAGGCTAAAGGTCCGGGTTTCGTCGATATGCGGCGTGAAGTCTGAGACGAGCTCCGCAGCGTTTTCGAGTTCCGTGGCGAGAATCCAGGAGGTTTCCTCGTCAGTTCTTCGTAACCAGCCCAGCGTACATATATAATACTGGCAGGCACGACGTCGACGATCAATCTTGGAGTCCAGGATTCGGAGATCTCGAACTCCGGTTCTCCGTCGATAAGGACTGGCGGAGGTGGAGACTGAACCCGTCCTGGTATGGTGTCGGAGTTGCGGGCTCGAGCTGTGAGACGTGGAAGACTGGGTGACAGCACGCATAGTGTCTGGGAGTCGAAGAGTGAAGGAATGTGAACCGGCTGGCGATAATGGTATAAGGTCCTAGTTCTTTCGGAGAACTTCTTTGCGGACGTGTGGAGCGGAATGTTCGGCTTGACGAAACGGTATCTCCGACCTTAAGGTCCGGAGCCGGAGCCGGTGTTTGTCGCTTGGACCTGGTACCGGCTTGGCCTGAACGATATTCGTCCGGAGCAAGGTATGGATTCGTCTAAGTCGACGACAAACTCGCGTGCGCGCGGAAGTGAGATCGCGTTCGGGATGAACAGCGAGGGCCGGATGTACCCTTGTTGGCAAGAAGGGCGAATTCCGGTGGTCGCATTCGAGCATTGTTGTAAGCAAACTCCGCAAGGGCAGGAGACGCGACCAGTTGTCCTGCTGGTAGTTGCAGTAGACCCGGATGTACTGTTCCAGGGTCTGGTTGACTCGTTCGGTTTGGCCATCGCCTTCCGGATGATAACCGGAGGTGAAGTGAAGGCGCATGTCGAGGGCTTTACCGAGTGAGCGGAAGAAATGGGACACGAACTCCGAGCCCGATCGGAGGTAACGTGCGAGGGAACTCCGTGCTTGAGAATACATGGAGGACGAAGGTCCGCAAGTTCCGGAGCGGTAAGGGTGTCGTGCGTAGGTATGAAAATGGACTGCTTGGTGAGCGGTCGACTACGACGAGGATGCGGTGAAACCATCGGAGTCCGGAAGCTGCTCGATGAGGTCCATGGAGATGGAGTTCCAGGGTCGCTCGGGGATTGGGAGTTGTTGAGCGTGCATAGGAAGATGACGGGGACTTGGCTCGTGCACAGACGTACAGGACTTGCATAGTCTCGGACGAGAGAGGAGTCCGGCCAGGAATAGTCCCGGGTATGGGGTTCGTCTTGTTCTGACCGTAGGTCCAGCGGTCGGATGGTCGGACGGGATCGGAGTACCCGGAGACGAGATCGTCCACGTCGGTACGTAGATTGACACTAAGACGCAGGAAGCCTTCTTCGTCGTGGACCAGCGTGCGTTTCGCCCTGAGAGGCCAGAGCGAGTCGGCAGCGAGCTCAGAGTCAGGGAAGGAGGCGGCTGAGCAGTCCGGATGTCGGAACGGAGTAGAGTTCGTCGTGGATGAGGATGCGCGGAGGACTGGTTCTCGGAGAATGGTTGCCCGAGAGAGGAAGCGAGCTGTTCCTGCGTGAAAACAGGTCGGAATTGTGTGGGTTGACGACGGAGTAGTCACTATCCCCCTCTTTTGGGTAGACATCCCAACGGCGCGTGAGTGCGTCGGGTTTGCTTCCGAGTTTTCCGGGGCGGAATCGGATGATCATATTGAACTGCGAGAGGAACTCCGACCAACGCGCTTGAGTCGGTCAGGATTTTGTGGTAGCGAAGTATTCGAGGTTCTGTGGTCCGTGACAACGTACGGAATTCGGAGCCTTCGAGATATGCCGCACGTCTGAAGCTTCAAAATAGCCAGAGTTCCTTACTGAGGTCGTAGTTCAGTTCCGCACAGTCAAGGTCGGAGTGAAAGCGATCGGTGGATTCCCGGAGTCCGGGTAGGACATTTCGGCGATTGCGTAGTCCGACGCATCGGTCTCGACGGTGATCTGCTTGTCGGGGATCCAGTGGTGCAGGATCGGAGCGGTGGTGAAAGCCTGCTTTAGCTCGTTGAACGCCTTACGGCAGTCCTCGGAGAAATTCCAGGCAACGGATTTCCGGGTGAGTCGGGTGAGCGGTAGGACGATTTCGGAGTAATTGTGAATGAACCGGCGGTAGAAATTGGCGAAGCCGAGAAACGATTGAACGTCTCGGACTTTGCGGGGTTCCGGCCAGTCCAGAATCGCCTTGACCTTAGACTCAGCCATGGTTAGACCGTCAGCGGAGAGGATGTACCCGAGGTACTCGACGGAGTCGGCGTGAAATTCGCACTTGTCCGCACGAGCGTAGAGGTGATGCTTTCGGAGCCGCCGGAGTACTTCCTTGACGTGTTTCCGGTGGTCCTCGGGGTTATCGGAATAGATGAGAATGTCGTCGAGATAAACCACACGTGAACGTCGAGTAGGTCGGAAAAAATCTCGTTGACAAACGCTGAAACGCCGCCGGGGCGTTGGAAAGTCCGAAGGGCATGACTTGCCATTCAAAGGATCCGTATCGAGTTCGGAACGCGGTCTTCCACTCGTCTCCCGGAGCAATCCGGACAAGGTTGTAGGCGTGCCGGAGGTCAATCTTGGTATAGATTCTGGCCTTCCGAGGACTGTCCAGGAGATCGGAGATGAGGGGAAGAGGATAGCGGTCCTTCCGGGTGATTTTATTCAAACCCGGTAGTCGACACAGAGACGAAGCGACCCGTCTTTCTTCTTGACGAAGAGGACCGGAGCTCCGCACGGAGAATTGGAAGGGCGGATGAAACCAGAGCGGAGGTTCTCGTCAATGTACTCTCGGAGAGTGTCGAGCTCTAGCTTGGACAAGGAATAGATAGGTCCGAGGGGTGGAACAGCGCCGTCCTCAACGGTGATTTTGAGGTCGTACGGGCGGTGTTCCGGCAAGATATCCGCCTTGGTCTTGCTGAAGACATCCGCAAACTCGTGGTACTCCTCCGGTATTCCGGTGAGGTCCGGAGGCGAGTCGGAGACGGATGAGCTGCGAGCAGAGGTTGAATCGACGGCCAGATTGAGCGAATAGCTCGTGGATCCGGCAAGCTTGCAGGCCCTAGAGAACGCCACAGCGTTCACAAGAGATACCTGCGGAGCAGTACGCGGAGCAGACGGAGGATCCGGTAAAGGATCCGGAGGGGTCGGAGGTGGTACCGAGTCAGATACGGGACGAGTCGGAGGTGCGGTTCGGAATTGGATGCTGCGCTTCTTCCAATCAATCAACGGATTGTAGGCGGAGAGCCAGCTGTATCCCAGGACGGCGGAGACCGACTTATCGAGCGGAGTGACGTAGAAGTCGACGGAGAGAACTTCCCCTGAGGGAAAGTGGAGCGGAATCGAGGCGGTCCGAGTGATGGTCTCGTTAGACGTGCCGTCGAAAAGCTGCAGTCGGAGCGGAGTAACAGGCGAGGTGACAAGATGGTATTTCTCCGCGAAGTCCGAATCTACAAAACAGTGCGAAGATCCGGAATCGACAAGAGCGCGAAAGGGTGATGGTACAGAGTCGGAAAATAGTTCAATTGTGAGGGACGAAGGGTCGGAAAGAGCGGACGCGTTGAGTCGGAGAACCTGTTCCGCGCGGGTATCGTCAACGCAGTCCCCACCGCGCGCGGAAGGTCGGAGGACTGCGGACTAGTTTTTTGACTCCTTCGGAGCCTCTGGAGTCGTCGCCGGAGTT